>NC_074665.1:21497906-21771435 GCF_029448725.1 Salvelinus fontinalis
CTGTGTCAAGGACGTGTACTCTTTGTTTCTGTTTCTCTCTTTTTCTTGCTCTCATTTTCTCTCTCTCCTTTCTCTGTCATTATTTTAACACGTAATTTTACTCATGGTCAGAGAACAGGAATGTATGAGAAAATGGTGCCCTTTTCCCTACAAAAACCAACAGATATGTGTCAGATTACAGATATCAAGTGAGGGCAGTTATAGTGCCTTCAGAAAGTATTTATACCCCTTGACTCATTCCACATTTTGTTGTGTTACAGCCTGAATTCAAATTGATTAAATACCAAAAATCTCACCCATCTACAGGCAATACCCCATAATGACAAAGTGAAAACATGTTTTTATAATTTTGGGGGGCAAATTTCTTGAAAAGGAAATAGAGATATGTAATTTACATAACTATTCACACCCCTGAGTCAATATTTGTAGAAGCACCTTTTGCAGAAATTACAGCTTTGGGTATGTCCATATTAGCTTTGCACGTCCGGACGTGGGGATGTTCTCCCATTCTTCCTTGCAGATTTTCTCAAGCTCTGTTAAGTTAGGTAGGGTAGTTAAGTTACGGCGGTAAAAAGCTATCTTAAAGTCTTTCCACAGATTTTCAATGGGATTCAAGTCTGGGCTTTGGCTGGGCCACTCACGGACTTTCACATTTTTGTTCTGAAGCCATCCCAGTGTTGCTTTGACTGTATGCTTGGGGTCATTGTCCTGTTGGAATGTAAATCTTCACCCCAGTCTAAGGTTGTTTGCACTCTGAAGTCGGTTCTCATCAAGGATTTGCCTGTATTTGTATCCATTCATTGTTCACTTTATCCTTACCAGTCTCCCAGTCCCTGCCGCTGAAAAGCATTCCCATAGCATGATGCTGCCGCCACCATGCTTCACGGTAGGGATGGTGTTAGACGGGTGATGAGCTGTACCTAGTTTTCTCCAGACATAGCACTTTGTATTCAGGCTAAATAGTAAAAGTGTTGTCTTATCATACCACAGAATATTTTGCCTTATGCTTACAGACTCTTTTTTTCTCAGGAGTGGCCACTCTCCCGCGAAGCCCAGATTGATGAAGTGGTGTAGAGATTGTTGTCCTTCTGGTAGGTTCTCCCAGCTCAGCCAGGGAACTATGTAGTTCTGTCAGAGTTGCCATTGGGTTGTTGGTCACCTTCTTGACCAAAGTCCTTCTTGCCTGGTTGCTCAGTTTGGTCAGACAGCCAGCTCTATTTCTTCAATTTCCCAATGATGGAGACAACTGTGCTCTTGGAAACGTTCAACACTCTACAACGTGTTTTATACACTTCCCCAGATATATGCCTCATTACAATTCTATCTCTGACAACTTTATGGTATAGTTTCTGCTCTGACATGCACTGTCAACTGTGGGACCTTATATAGACAGGTGTTTCTTTTGAAATCATGTGCAAACAATTGAATTGGCCATAGGGCACTCCAATCAAGTTGTAGTGACATCTCAAGGATGATTAATGGAAATTGGATGCACCTGAGCTCAATTTGGAGTGTTATAGCAAAAGGGTGTGATTACTTATGTAAATGAGATGTCAGTTTGTTAGAAATTCAAAAATTCCTAAAAACACATTTTCACTTTGTCATTATGTGGTATTGTGTGTAGATAGGTGAGAGAGAAAAAAATCTATCTAATCTATTTTGAACTCAGGCTTTCACACTACAAAATGTGGAATACCTCAAGGGGTATGAATACTTCCTGAAGGCACTATGCAGCAATGAACTGTATAGGAACAGTATCATTTGCTCTCACAGATGTCTCATGATATGACACAACAGATTCCAATAAAAATATTGCACTATATCTGGTATTTCTGCAATTCTGAAAGGCAGAGAGGATGCCTAGTACATTGAGTCGTCTGAAGGGTCAATCTTCGATCTTTCATTGTAGCCAATTACAGAGTAGAATAACCATACGCAACCTCTTTGTGGCTCGTGCCATATTTCTATAGAATATCCCCTCCATAAGAATAGAAATGATGCAGCAATCGTCAACATACTGTATGGACACACACAATGTATTTGATTTACAAAGAGCAAAACATCGACATAGTTGTCACTTATTCATGGATTAATATTGTGTACGAATGATATACACTGAGCATACAAAACATTAAGAACTCTTTCCATGGCATAGATCGACCAGGTGAATCCAGGTGAAAGCTATGACTCCTTACTGATGTCACTTGTTAAATCCACTTCAATCAGTGTAGATGAAGGTGAGGAGACAGGCTAAAGAAGGAGGCTGGAGGCAATTGAGACATGGATTGTGTGTATGTGTGCCATTCAGAGGGTGAATGGGCAATACAAAAGATTGAAGTGCCTTTGAACGCAGTATGCCAGGCACACCGGTTTTTGTCAAGAACTGCAACGCTGCTGGGTTTTTCAACTCAATATTAGGAAGGTGTTCCTAATGTTTGGTATACTCGGTGTAGGAGGCTTTGCCTGAGAATCAATTAATCCGTATTTTAAATGTTATTTGTATGGAGTTTAGAAATGCATGTGACACTGTGTGTGTGTGCTGAGCTGCAGGTTGGATGTTGAACACTGTGGGAAGGTTATTATGAGATAAAGTGAGAGAGAGAGGAGAGCACATTTCACTCTGTGACAGTGCTGGGTCACTGAGATAAGCAGGCTGACCTTCTGCATCCCCCATAGTCATGTACGTAGGCATATTTCAGTCATATCCAATACCAGGTGTATCAAACTCCATTCTTTGAATGATGCTGTGTCTGCATGTATGTATTACAATTATACTCTTCAACAGTGTTTACCACTCCTGCTCCTGGGACATCAATGATTACATATAACTATGAAATAGACCAGAAACATGATTTAAGTAAAGGTTGATTTGTAATTCATATATACAGAAAAAAAAACGATGCATATCTAACTCCCTTTATGTGCATTAATCTAAGAACACAGGATAGTATTTGAGATACTTAATTTTAACCAGTGGAGAATGTGAAGCACTTTATTGAAAGAAGTTTGTTATCCAGGTGTTATAAATAATTAATACATGCATTATAATTATGATAATTGTAATATTATATTATAAATACAAGTTCAATCTGTACTTCAATGCACATATGGTGTGCATTATAAAACGAGGAAGAAAGACGAGGTGGGGAGAGAGGTGTATAAGACAGAAAGGGAAAGAGGTAAGAACAGCATATTATTAATGAATTACAGTGCTACCCTAATATTCTCTTAGTTCATCACAATTACAGTGTCTCTAGCGGTGTCTCCTAACCAGCCTTGGGCCCCCCGTTACCCTGAAGGTTATCTTAAGAGCGGGTGAGGTGGCGATGACGGGACTGGCTTCCTCTCTCACATTAAAACCTACCTGCAGATGAGAGACAGATGGATACAGAGAGAGCTTGATCAAGCCTTGTTTTATTTATTCTAACATGGTCGGTCAGTCATAATCATCAGAAGGTGGAATGCAAAACTAACCTTGGATCATTAACTCTGGGACTACTACATCTCTATCTGTATTTCAATGTAAAGCATCTCTTTAATAGTACTTCCTGTTGACCCAACCAAGTGACCTCTCACCTACGATCATGCTGTGCCCTCTGTGTCAGCCAGTTCAGATGCGGGAGGGGTCCACCAACACAGCTGATATAACCTAGAGGATTTAGGGAGAAGTGGGAGAAGGATGAACTGAAGGGGAGAGAGACTGTTATTGTGTGTTGTCTCACCTGGTGGCTACAGAGTACTTTGTGCTGAAAAGCAGACACATGAGGAGAAACAATAGAAGATAATAACATTATTAGACATAAGGCAAAAACAAAGATGTGCCAAGGTGTCTGGAGCATTCCGATATGTCACAGTTGGTGAGGTGTCAGGTTCGCCTCTGTACTTAAAGGGTGATTATTCCAATTCTCTGTGAAATGCTGCAGATCTGCCTGCAGACGAGGTAGGACCACATATCCCACACAGAAGAGGTGGATAGAATTCGACAGGTCAAGGTATCCTTCTTCCTCCAAACTGTGCATGTGAGACAGGTTCTATGTACAACAAGACAGACATTTTTACATTTACATTTAAGTCATTTAGCAGACGCTCTTATCCAGAGCGACTTACAAATTGGTGCATTCACGTTATGACATCCAGTGGAACAGCCACTTTACAAACAGTGCATCTAAATCTTTTAATGGGGGGGGGGGTCAGAAGGATTACTTTATCCTATCCTAGGTATTCCTTAAAGAGGTGGGGTTTCAGGTGTCTCCGGAAGGTGGTGATTGACTCCGCTGTCCTGGCGTCGTGAGGGAGTTTGTTCCACCATTGGGGGGCCAGAGCAGCGAACAGTTTTGACTGGGCTGAGCGGGAACTGTACTTCCTCAGTGGTAGGGAGGCGAGCAGGCCAGAGGTGGATGAACGCAGTGCCCTTGTTTGGGTGTAGGGCCTGATCAGAGCCTGGAGGTACTGAGGTGCCGTTCCCCTCACAGCTCCGTAGGCAAGCACCATGGTCTTGTAGCGGATGCGAGCTTCAACTGGAAGCCAGTGGAGAGAGCGGAGGAGCGGGGTGACGTGAGAGAACTTGGGAAGGTTGAACACCAGACGGGCTGCGGCGTTCTGGATGAGTTGTAGGGGTTTAATGGCACAGGCAGGGAGCCCAGCCAACAGCGAGTTGCAGTAATCCAGACGGGAGATAACAAGTGCCTGGATTAGGACCTGCGCCGCTTCCTGTGTGAGGCAGGGTCGTACTCTGCGGATGTTGTAGAGCATGAACCTACAGGAACGGGCCACCGCCTTGATGTTAGTTGAGAACGACAGGGTGTTGTCCAGGATCACGCCAAGGTTCTTAGCGCTCTGGGAGGAGGACACAATGGAGTTGTCAACCGTGATGGCGAGATCATGGAACGGGCAGTCCTTCCCCGGGAGGAAGAGCAGCTCCGTCTTGCCGAGGTTCAGCTTGAGGTGGTGATCCGTCATCCACACTGATATGTCTGCCAGACATGCAGAGATGCGATTCGCCACCTGGTCATCAGAAGGGGGAAAGGAGAAGATTAATTGTGTGTCGTCTGCATAGCAATGATAGGAGAGACCATGTGAGGTTATGACAGAGCCAAGTGACTTGGTGTATAGCGAGAATAGGAGAGGGCCTAGAACAGAGCCCTGGGGGACACCAGTGGTGAGAGCGCGTGGTGAGGAGACAGATTCTCGCCACGCCACCTGGTAGGAGCGACCTGTCAGGTAGGACGCAATCCAAGCGTGGGCCGCGCCGGAGATGCCCAACTCGGAGAGGGTGGAGAGGAGGATCTGATGGTTCACAGTGTCGAAGGCAGCCGATAGGTCTAGAAGGATGAGAGCAGAGGAGAGAGAGTTAGCTTTAGCAGTGCGGAGCGCCTCCGTGATACAGAGAAGAGCAGTCTCAGTTGAATGACTAGTCTTGAAACCTGACTGATTTGGATCAAGAAGGTCATTCTGAGAGAGATAGCAGGAGAGCTGGCCAAGGACGGCACGTTCAAGAGTTTTGGAGAGAAAAGAAAGAAGGGATACTGGTCTGTAGTTGTTGACATCGGAGGGATCGAGTGTAGGTTTTTTCAGAAGGGGTGCAACTCTCGCTCTCTTGAAGACGGGAGGGACGTAGCCAGCTGTCAGGGATGAGTTGATGAGCGAGGTGAGGTAAGGGAGAAGGTCTCCGGACATGGTCTGGAGAAGAGAGGAGGGGATAGGGTCAAGCGGGCAGGTTGTTGGGCGGCCGGCCGTCACAAGACGCGAGATTTCATCTGGAGAGAGAGGGGAGAAAGAGGTCAGAGCACAGGGTAGGGCAGTGTGAGCAGAACCAGCGATGTCGTTTGACTTAGCAAACGAGGATCGGATGTCGTCGACCTTCTTTTCAAAATGGTTGACGAAGTCATCTGCAGAGAGGGAGGAGGGGGGGGGAGGGGGAGGAGGATTCAGGAGGGAGGAGAAGGTGGCAAAGAGCTTCCTAGGGTTAGAGGCAGATGCTTGGAATTTAGAGTGGTAGAAAGTGGCTTTAGCAGCAGAGACAGAAGAGGAAAATGTAGAGAGGAGGGAGTGAAAGGATGCCAGGTCCGCAGGGAGGCGAGTTTTCCTCCATTTCCGCTCGGCTGCCCGGAGCCCTGTTCAGACAGAGAGGAAGAGAGAAAAAGAACACAGAACAGTTTAATCACCTCTGGTTATGGACACTTTTGTCAGCAATAAAGCTTCCACGGCCTGTTCCTCGGACAGTGAACATCTGGCAATATCTACATTTTCGACCCCTTGATCAGCTCGCACTCTGAAAGTAAAGGAAATGTATTATTTTTTGTAGCTGTGAATACAATAACTGAGTTATGACCGTTCAATCTAAAGCAGCAGATGTCATTTTCAGGATACGTCAATACAGCACAGAAAGCTTAACACCAGACTGGTATTGTGGTTGTTCATTAGGTGATGGGAAATATGCAATATGTATACAAAATAATATACTAACCTTCCTTGAAAATCCATTTATACCGCCAAAGATGACAATGTTGTATCTAGGGGAAAAGCATTGGAATTAAAAGTGAAATGTTTAACCTATTAACCTGCTTCATTTTTTATCTATTACCAGTTGATGAAGAACAACTCCAATTTCATACATCATTGAAAATTTGTCTACGAATTTGATGGAGACATTATACATCTTAGTACCTTGTCAATTTATGATTTGTATCAATGTGGACGAGAGACAGGGGAGCAGGAACTGAGTATTTTTGCCGAGCAATGTAACGAAGCTGGATCATTCTGGCAATGACACCTGCACCATCTACACGCTACAAAGACTCCCTAACTCTTCGCCATTGTACACGATGGCCCATTGCTTGGAGACTTCCTTTGACCATTCTAAAGCCCGCATGGGGCATCCTTGCCTTAATGGCCTTGACTTTCTGGTCTTCATCTGGCATATCAGAATAGCATTCCCTGACAGACATATTGTGTTCTTTCATGCTTCTGTAAAAAAAGCTAACCGTTACACTGTCATTAAATATAATTATACATCGACTATGAAACAAATAGGACATGGCCTGCTTATGAGTTGCCATGAAAGAAAGTTAGATGAATTCAACTAAATGTTTTTGGTTAGCTTGAGAATAATAATTGCATGATTTATCATTCTACGGTATGTATGTATGTATCTATGTAATATAGTATTAAATCAAATCAAATGTATTTGTCACATACACATGGTTAGCAGATGTTAATGTGAGTGTAGCGAAATGCTTGTGCTTCTAGTTCCGACAATGCAGTAATAACCAACGAGTAATCTAACCTAACAATTTCACAACTACTACCTTATACACACAAGTGTAAAGGGATAACAAATATGTGCATGAAGATATATGAATGAGTGATGGTACAGAACGGCATAGGCAAGATGCAGTAGATGGTATTGAGTACAGTATATACATATGAGATGAGTAATGTAGGGTATGTAAACATAAAAGTGGCACAGTTTAAAGTGGCTAGTGATACATGTATTACATAAAGATGGCAGTGGCAGAATGTTAGAATGTTATGAACCGACACTGAATCGTAGGAGCTAACTACTAGTTATGTAACTTTAGAAGTTGGACGGAAGAATGCCCAGTGCTGCTCACCTGAGATGCCAACATCACATAGTCCTTTATAGGTGTCCGCTATGACTTCCTTTGTGTCGGAAAGAAAGGGTGAACACTATTGGTTGTAGCCAAACTGACACTCAAAAAATGGCTAAAATGGAGGGTGGTTGATAGCAAAATTAAATGTTGTTGAGTGTTGTTTTCAAATACAATTTTTTTTGTCAAAATATTTGGGGGGTATAAAATGCAAGTTTTGCACTCTATTACAAAATATTTGATAGCAAAAAAAAATGTTTTACTTTGAAGCCTCAATTTTGCTTTCAGAACAAATATTTTAGATTGAAAATAAATAATTTGCTTTCAGAAAAATTATTTTTGATTGAAAATAAAAACCTTTTTCTCCCGACAAAAATACATCCATTTGTTGCAAGTTGGGGAGGGGGGCTAATAGCTGAACAATAGACTATTCAACCTTTACTAAAGAATAGTCTAATAGCCAAGCTAGGTGTAGAATTAGAGCACTGATTATGCTTTTGGGTCCCAATGCACTACAGTGTCTCTAACTGACAATGAATGGGCAATATAAACCAAATAATAAACTGATAATTGTGGACGACTTCAAATGAAACAAGCAGGGAGCAGCTTTCGAACTCTCAACCTTCTTGCACGAAGTCCAGCGCACTATCGACTATGCACAAAAAGCATGCTCAAGCTGCAGAATCGATATAGCGCATCCTCGCAGTAGCTTGCTACTCACTGTAATGAAGTAATGACTTTTCAAATAAGTTACCAAATAAGAACCACGTAGCAAATCATTACAGCAGTTTGTACGGGTATGTTAGCTATCTACCTAACGCTAGTAGTTATACATCAAACTTGCCAGTATATTAACTATAGGCTATCTATCTACCTAATGTTTATTGACTTGATTATTCCTGTCATTCTTAGCTTAGCTAAATGCTATAGTCGTTGTGCATTCTCAATGGAAATTCGGGTGCTTTCGTAAATTCTCTCTGGCTATCGACTCCGATTTCAGAGCACTCTTGTCTGAGTGTACCAGAATAATGAATTTATAAGCGCTCAAAACCCATTGAATATGGCCGGTGTCAGTAAACGTCGACAAAAAAACATATTTAAATTGTTTCCAGCAGCACAGTTACAGTCACCAACGCTCTGGTTAACAAGAAAACTGCCTAACCAGCTCTGCTAGGGTAAGTAAAATGGTCAGAGTGGTCTCATTTGTGTCTGGAAGTAGCTAGCAAGCTAGCCAACGTTAGCTTGGGTGTTTGACTGCCGTTGTAAGGCCAGAACGCTCAAATCAACCCTACTCCTCGGCCCGAACGTCCAGCACTCCGAGAGCGAAACCGTCTGAATTTACCCAGAGGGTTTTTCATTTCTCATGGAATAGAAATACCATAATATGAATCAATTTAATTAAGCAAGTACCAGTCAAAGGTTTGGACACACCTACTCATTCCAGGATTTGGCTTTATTTTTACTATTTTCTACATTGTAGAATAATAGTGAAGACATCACAACTATGAAATAGCACATATGGAATCAGTTAAGAACAAATTCTTATTTACAAGGACAGCCCACTCCTTCCTCCCTGTCGGGGGATTGAACCCCGGTATCCCGTCTGCACGACACAGGGATTCTTTAGTTAAATAGCCCAGTACTGTACTGCCGACGGTCACGTTGTACAACGCCATATTTTCCGTCCCATCCTAACAGAAACCAAGAGGGTTTTTCATGTGTCATGGAATAGAAACACCATAATATTAATCAAATCAATTAAGCAAGTACCAGTCAAAAGTTTGGACACACCTACTCATTCCAGGATTTTTCTATATTTTTACTATTTTCTACATTGTAGAATAATAGTGAAGATGTCACAACTATGAAATAACACATATGGAATCAGTTAAGAACAAATTCTTATTTACAAGGACTGGCTACTCCTTCCTCCCCGTCGTGGAATTGAACCCCGGTCTTCAGCGTGCCCTTCCCGTCTCTGGTAAATGCCAATATGGAAGACTATCGGATGCTTCTCAAAGATGCCCTCTGGTGGTCAAACTAGCACTAACTTGCATTAACAGAAGAAATGTCTGACAATTAAATGACGTGCCACAGAATGCTGCAGCAGCCCGCAAGGTGTGCCGCAGTATGACGCAACTTTTAAAGGAGGAACCACTGTACAAGCTGGTGGCGCTCAAGTACAGGCAGGTCACCCGTGGTACAAGTCAGTATTTGACGTCTGTCCATGTCTGAGGACATCGGGAGGTGCCATGGAAACCGTCCACTAGGGGCAACAGTGAGCTCTGTTACCTTAGGTTTCGGCTTTGCTAGGATGTTGTGGACGAGGCTGGCGGACCGAATCTGCCTCTGATTCCAAAGGTTGCATATTTGAATCCAGCGATAGAAAGTTGTTTTGGATATTTTTGTTTTAAGCCTATCCCAAACCTTAACTAACTCTTACCTTAACCATTCGGAGTTAATGCCTAACCTTAAGAATTCTGGTTGAATGCCTAAACTCATCACTAACCTTAAAATTCAGAGTAAATGCCTAAACTGAACTTTAAACAATTAAACACATTTGGATTAAATTTGAAATTGGACATTTCTGAAACATGGATGAACGTCTAATTCTGATGTAAGACTGAGAGCTTGAAGCTCAAATGAGGGTGATGATGATGACGACAATGATGACGATCACCATCGTCAACATCTTCATTATTGCCCCATTGTTGCAGATTCCTGGTAAATGTCTGAGTTCACTGAAACTACATAACTGTATGTAGAGAAACAGACAGACATTGCCTTGACATGTAACACCTTTGTTCCATACTAATGGGCCCATTTGAACAGAAGATAAAACTATATTTCCCTGAACAAAAATACAACAGTGAATGTTCACATTTGGACACAAAGAGTGCAATTGGCTTCTTCTTGGAATTCATTTTGGCAACTCATATCGGTGTCACAATATAGTAAGTACTGCTGCTTGTACTGCAGCTACCAACCAACCTTGATCTACGCAGTGAAGAAGGACAGGACAGAGTGTTTAAGGGGATAGGAGAGAGGAAGTTATAAAGGACAACCAGGGTTAGGTAGGTTACTTTCTAAATGTAATCCATTAAAGTTACTAGTTACCTGTCCAAAATTGTAAAAAGTGACTTTTGGATTACCCAAACTCAGTAAAATAATTACATTCAGTTACTTTTAGATTACTTTCCCCTTAAGAGGCAAAAATGTACAGTACCAGTCAAAAGTTTGGACACACCTACTCATTCAAGGGTTTTTCTTTATTTTGAATATT
The DNA here is from genome assembly GCF_029448725.1 of Salvelinus fontinalis. Taxonomy (NCBI): domain Eukaryota; kingdom Metazoa; phylum Chordata; class Actinopteri; order Salmoniformes; family Salmonidae; genus Salvelinus; species Salvelinus fontinalis. Next base: position 21,508,800 of record NC_074665.1, read on the forward strand.
TTCAACGTTGTAGAATAATAGTGAAGACATCAAAACTATGAAATTACACACATGGAATGATGTCATAACCAAAAAAGTGTTTAACAAATCTAAATATATTTAATATTTGAGATTATTCAAAGTAGCCACCCTTTGCCTTGATGACAGCTTTGCACACACTTGCCATTCCCTCAATCAGCTGAGGTATGAGGTAGTCACCTGGTAGTCACCTGGAATGCATTTCAATTAAAAGGTATGCCTTCTTAATTTGTGGAATTTCTTTCCTTCTTAATGTGTTAAAGCCAATCAGTTGTGTTGTGACAAGGTAGGGGTGGTATACAGAAGATATCCCTATTTGGTAAAAGACCAAGTCCATATTATGGCAAGAACAGCTCAAATAAGCAAAGAGAAACGACAATCCAACATTACTTTAAGACATGAAGGTCAGTCAATCTGCAAAATTTCAAGTACGTTGAAAGTTTCTTCAAGTGCAGTTGCAAAAACCATCAAGGGTTATGATGAAACTGGCTCTCATGAGGACCTCCACAGGAAAGGAAGACCCAGAGTTACCTCTGCTGTAGAGGATAAGTTCACTAGAGTTAACTGCACCTCAGATTGCAGCCCAAAATAAATGCTTCACAGAGTTCAAGTAACCGACACATCTCAACATCAACTGTTCAGAGGAGAATGTGTAAATCAGGCATTCATGGTCTAATTGCTGCAAAGAAACCACTACTAAAGGACAACAATAAGAAGAAGAGACTTGCTTGGGCCAAGAATTACGAGCAATGGACATTAGACCGGTAGAAATCTGTCCTTTGGTCTGATGAGTCCAAATTTGAGATTTTGGGTTCCAACTGCTGTGTCTTTGTGAGACACAGAGTAGGTGAACAGATGATCCCTGCATGTGTAGTTCCCAGTGTGAAGCATGGAGGAGGAGGTTTGATGGTGTGGGGGTGCTTTGCTGGTTGGTGACACTGTCAGTGATTTATTTAGAATTCAAGGCCCACCATCATGGCTACCACAGCATTCTGCAGCGAAACACCAGCCCATTTGGTTTGCGCTTAGTGGGACTGTCATTTGTTTTTCAACAGGACATTTACCCAACACACCTCCAGGCTGTGTAAGGGCTGTTTGACCAAGGGATGGAGTACTGCATCAGATGACCTGGCCTCCACAATCACCCGACCTCAACCCAATTGAGATGGTTTGGGATGAGTTGGACCACAGAGTGAACGAAAAGCAGCCAACAAGTGCTCAGCATATGTGGGAACTCCTTCAAGACTGTTGAAAATGCATTCCAGATTAAGCTGGTTGAGAGAATGCTTTTTGGTTGAAGAGTGTGCACAGCTGTCATCAAGGCAAAGGGTGGCTACTTTAAAGAATCTCAAATATAACATATTTCGATTTGTTTAACACTTTTTTGGTTACTAGATGATTCCATATTAGTTATTTCAAAGTTTTGATATGTCCAAACTTTTGACTGGTACTGTAGGTAAACAAGTACAATTGTAACGGCAGCCTTCCCTCTCTTCACTATAAGAGAGGATGAAACAGGGATCAGACCAACACGCAGCGTAGCCAGTGCTCAACATGTTTAATTCAACAAAAACAGTGAACACTTACAAGGAACAAAATGTGGCAAACCGAAACAGTCCTATCTGGTGCAGAATACAAACACAGAGACAGGAAACAACCACCCACAAGCCCCAACACAAAACAAGCCACCTTTATATGATTCTCAATCAGGGAAAACGATTGACAGCTGTCTCTGATTGAGAACCATATTAGGCTGAACACAGAAACAGACGAACTAGACACACAACATAGAATTCCCACCCAGCTCACGTCCTGACCAACACTAAACAAGCAAAACACATAAGAACTTTGGTCAGGACGTTACAACAATCACCAGGATCACATTGGCAAAACTAAATGAGTCATGTCACAAACAGCTTCAATCACTTTTTGCAGTGAGTTTGTGAGATCATTTTGAATAATGTAATGGGAAAAAAGTTGCTCAAATTGCACTTGAAGCAGATTCTATGATCATAGCATACTTCATGCCATTGAAATCAGCTAATTTGAATAATGCAGTGTATATCCATTGTCTTGTCATTTTTTCCCTGTCATTACTCTTTGCAAATTGCATCAGTGAGCGCAGTGACGTCAACACATGGATACTCATAACACATGATGTAATGGATGACATTGTATGCAGGGGATCCTATTCAATAAACAAGAGCAGTCACCACTGTCAGAATTATGCAATGACATGAACAATTACGTTTTCTATCCAATGAACAGCACTACAATGTACAAAACCACTGTCATGCACAGAGTAACTGCAGCAAGATTGGTCTCTATTTTACGATGACTCATATCTTGACATTCTAAATCTTCACTTCCTAGTTATTTTTGGGATGTGACGTGAGGTCACCTCGGGAAAACACCACCATGGGAATCATGACGTCCTCACTGTCACTATAACAAACATAGTGACCACCACCTAGGAAACCCCTTATAGAAACCTTTAGACAACTCTAGACACAGCCAGCGTTCCTCTACACACGCTCCAGTTCTTTGGGCGTTTACACTGAAACTGAGTCTGACAATGGGCCAGTGTTGTGAATTTTAGCACAGACCAACTCTGTCAGTGTCATAAGGCCCCATGCCAAATAAACCAAATTTACCGTCTTCCTTCACTGACAGTCAATACGTTAGAATCTACCTTACATACATGGTCTCACACAGCGTATTTCTGTTTAGTGCACAGAAACATCCATGCTCAAGGCCAAGTCACAGCTTTTGTCTGGTCTGCACCAGAAGAAGAGAAGACTTTTAAGCAATAAGACACGAGGGGGTATGCTATATGGCCAATATTCCACGACTAAGGGCTATTCTTATGCACAACGCAACACGGAGTGCCTGGATACATCCCTTAGCCGTGGTATATTGGCCATATACCACAAACCCCTGAGGTGCCTTATTGCTATTATAAACTGATTACCAACGTAATTAGAGCAGTAAAAATACATGCTTTGTCATACCCGTGGTATACGGTCTGATATACCCTGGCTGTCAGCCAATAGCATTCAGGTCTTAAACCACCCAGTTTATAATGAAGAATAACCCGCTGATCAAAATAACAAATGCTCTCAAACTGGCAGAGTCCTCTGTTGACTGTTGACATTAACACATGCCAAAGGAGGTTACTGTATCACAAAAGGGTATCTGTTGTTCATCTCCCTTACAGCCATGCACAGTAATTTACTGTTACAAGCCTGTGAACTCATCAGAGCGTACTGATGTGAAAAATTAAGTTAGCAAACTCACTTCAAAGATTTCAAACAATAACAACAGAAGTTGCTCCTATAAATACATAATGAGAGAGATCAAGACACACCCGGACTGTCACCTGGACTGTCACCTGTCTGTACAGACTAAGATATACTTAACAAAAATATAAATGCAGCATGTAAAGTCCCATGTTTCATGAGCAGAAATAAAAGATCCCAGAAATGTTCTATAGGCACTTAAAGCTAATTTCTCCCCCCAAAAGTTTTTTTTTGACATCCCTGTTAGTGAGCATTTCTCCTTTGCCAAGATAATCCATCCACCTGATAGGTGTGGCATTTCAAAAAGCTGATTAAACAGCATGATCATTACACAGGTGCACCTTGTGCTGGGGACAATAAAAGGCCACTCTAAAATGTGCAGTCTTGTCACACAACACAATGCCACAGATGTCTCAAGTTTTGATGGAGAGTGCAATTGGCATGCTGACTGCAGGAATGTCCACCAGAGCTGTTGACAGATAATTGAATGTTAATTTCTCTATCATAAGCTGCCCAAATGTCATTTTAGAGAATTTGGCAGTACGCCTAACCAGCCTCACAACTGCAGACCATGTGTAACCATGCCAGCCCAGGACCTCTACATCCGGCATCTTCACCAGCCGCCCGGACAGCTGATGAAACTGTGGGTTTGCACAACCGAAGAATTTCTTCACACTGTCAGGAACCATCTCAGGGAAGCTCATCTGCATGCTCATCATCCTCACCAGGGTCTTGACCTGACTGCAGTTCGCCGCCATAACCGACTTCAGTGGATAAATGCTCGCCTTCGATGGCCACAGGCACGGCCCTAGTGTGCTCTTCATGGATGAATCCAGGTTTCAACTGTACCAGGCAGATGGCAGACAACGTGTATGGCATTGTGTGGGCGAGTGATTTGCTGATGTCAACGTTGTGAACAGAGTACCCCAGGGTGGCAGTGGGGTTGTGGTATGGTCCAGGCATAAGCTACGGACAACAACAGAATTGCATTTTATCAATAGCAATTTGAACGCACAGAGATACCGTGACAAGATTCTGAGGCCCATTGTAGTGCCATTCATCCGCCGCCATTACCTCATTTTTCAGCACGACAATGCATGAACCCATGTCTCAAGGATCTTTACACACATGTTTGGGATGCTCTGGATCAACGTGTACGAAAACCTGTTCCAGTTCCCGCCAACATCCAGCAACTTCGCACAGCCATTGAAGAGGAGTGGGACAACACTCCACAGGCCACAATCAAGAGCCTGTTCAACTCTATGAGACGGAGATGTGCAACACTGCGTGAGGCAAGTGGTGGTCACACCAGATACTGACTGGTTTTAAGACCCAAGCCCCTACCTATTTTTAAGGTATCTGTGACAAACAGATGCATATCTGTAAAATCTTTGAAATTGTTGCATGTTGCGTTTATATTTTTGTTCAGTGTATGATACAGTAACCTCCTTTGGTATGTGTTTATGTCAACAGTTAGAGGACACTCTCTGCCAGTAGGAGACACATTTGTTATTTTGATCATGTGACCTTACTCTCAGCGGGTTATTCTGCAAAGTCTCTCTTCTTCTGGTGCAGACCAGACACAAGCTACTGTCGCTGTAATTTGGCCTTGAGCATTGATGTTTCTGTGCACGGAACAGAAAGACGGTGTGTGAGACCTTGTATGTAAGGTAGATTCTAACGAAGTGTTTCCAAAACTCAGTCCCCGGGACCCCAAAAGGTGCACATTTTGGTTTTTGCCCCTAGCACTACACAGCTGATTGAAATGATCAACTAATCATCACACTTTGATTATTTGAATCAGCTGTGTAGTGCTAGGGGAAAAAACAAAATGTGCACCTCTTGGTATCCCGAGGACTGAGTTTGGAAAACAGGGTTTTAAAGTATTGATTACAGTGGCTTGCGAAAGTATTCACCCCCTTGGCATTTTTCCTATTTTGTTGCCTTACAACCTGGAATTAAAATGTATTTTTGGGGGGGGTTTGTATCGTTTGATTTACACAACATGCCTACCACTTTGAAGATGCAAAATATGTTTTATTGTGAAACAAACAAGAAATAAGACAAAAAAACTGAAAACTTGAGCGTGCATAACTATTCACCCCCCCAAAGTCAATACTCTATAAGCTTGGTACATCTAGCCACAGGGATTTTTGCCCATTCTTCAAGGCAAAACTGCTCCAGCTCCTTCAAGTTGGATGGGTTTGCAGCAATCATTAAATCATACCACACATTCTCAATTGTATTGAGGTCTGGGCTTTGACTAGGCCATTCCAAGACATTTAAATGTTCCCCTTAAACCATTCGAGTGTTGCTTTAGCAGTATGCTTAGGGTCATTGTCCTGTTCTGACCAGTTTCCCAGTCCCTGACGATGAAAAATATCCCCACAGCATGATGCTGCCACCACCATACTTCAATATGGTGATGAGAGGTGTTGGGTTTGCGCCAGAAATAGCATTTTCCTTGATGGCCAAAAAGCTACATTTTAGTCTCATCTGACCAGAGTACCTTCTTCCATATGTTTGGGGAGGCTCCCACATGCCTTTTGGTGAACACCAAACGTGTTTGCTTAATTTTTTCTTTAAGCAATGGCTTTTTTTTCTGGCCACTCTTCCGTAAAGCCTAGCTCTGTGGAGCTTTGCAGCTCCTTCAGGGTTATCTTTGGTCTCTTTGTTGGCTCTCTGATTAATGCCCTCCTTGCCTGGTCTATGAGTTTTGGTGGGAGGCCCTCTCTTGGCAGGTTTGTTGTGGTGCCATATTCTTTCTATTTTTTTACAATGGATTTAATGGTACTCCTAGGGATGTTCAAAGTTTCTGATATTTTTTTATAACCCAACCTTGATCTGTACTTCTCCACAACTTTGTCCCTGACCTGTTTGGTGAGCTCCTTGGTCTTCATGGTGCCGCTTGCTTGGTGGTGCCCCTTGCTTAGTGGTGTTGCAGACTCTGGGGCCGTTCAGAACAGGTGTATACAGTTGAAGTCGGAAGTTTACATACACCTTAGCCAAATACATTTAAACTCAGTTTTTCACAATTCCTGACATTTAATCCTAGTAAAAATTCTCTGTCTTGGGTCAGTTAGGATCACCACTTCATTTTAAGAATGTGAAATGTCAGAATAATACTAAAGAGAATGATTTATTTCAGCGTTTATTTCTTTCATCACATTCCCAGTGGGTCAGAAGTTTACATACACTCAATCAGTATTTTGGTAGCATTGCCTTTAAATTGTTTAACTTGGGTCAAACGTTTCGGGTAGCCTTCCACAAGCTTCCCACAATAAGTTGGCTGAATTTTGGCCCATTCCTCCTGGCAGAGCTTGTGTAACCAAGTCAGGTTTGTAGGCCTCCTTGCTCGCACACACCTTTTCAGTTCTGCCCACACATTTCCTATAGGATTGAGGTCAGGGCTTTGTGATGGCCATTCCAATACCTTGACTTTGTTGTCCTTAAGCCATTTGCCACAACTTTGGAAGTATGCTTTAGGGTCATTGTCCATTTGGAAGACCCATTTGTGACCAAGCTTTAACTTCCTGACTGATGTCTTGAGATGTTGCTTCAATCTATCCACATAATTTTCCAACCTCATGATGCCATCTATTTTGTGAAGTGCACTAGTCCCTCCTGCAGCAAAGCACCCCCACAACATGATGCTGCCACCCCCGTACTTCACGGTTGGGATGGTGTTCTTCGGCTTGCAAGCCTCACCCTTTTTCCTCCAAAAATAACGATGGTCATTATGGCTAAACAGTTCATCAGCCCAGAGGACATTTCTCCAAAAAGTACGATCTTTGTCCCCATGTGCAGTACGCAAACCGTAGTCTGGCTTTTTATGCCATTTTTGGAGCAGTGGCTGCTTCCTTGCTGAGCGGCGTTTCAGGTTATGTTGATATAGGACTTGTTTTACTGTGGATATAGATACTTTTGTACCTGTTTCCTCCAGCATCTTCACAAGGTCCTTTGCTGTTGCTCTGGGATTGAGTTCCACTTTTCGCACCAAAGTACGTTCGTCTCTAGGAGACAGAACGCGTCTCCTTGCTGAGCGGTATGGCGGCTGCGTGGTCCCATGGTGTTTATACGTCCGTACTATTGTTTGTACAGATGAACGTGGTACCTTCAGACATTTGGAAATTGCTCACAAGGATGAACCAGACTTGTGGAGGACTACAATTTTCTTCCTGAGGTCTTGGCTGATTTCATTTGGTTTCCAATGATGTCAAGCAGAGGCACTGAGTTGGAAGGTAGGCCTTGAAATACATCCACAGGTACACCTCCAATTGACTCAAATGATGTCAATTAGTCTATCAGAAGCTTCTAAAGCCATTATATAATTGTCTGGAATTTTCCAAGCTGTTTAAAGGCACAATCAACTTCTGAATGTAAACTTCTGACCCACTGGAATTGTGATACAGTGAACGATAAGTGAAATAATCTGTCTGAAACAATTGTTGGAAAAATGACTTGTGTCATGCACAAAGTAGATGTCCTAACCGACTTGCCAAAACTATAGTTCGTTAACAAGAAATTTGTGGAGTGGTTGAAAAACGAGTTTTAATGACTCCAACCTAAGTCTATGTAAACTTCCGAATTCAACTGTATATACCAAGATCATGTGACAGATCATGTGACACTTAGATTGCACACAGGTGGAATTTATTTAACTAGTTATGTGACTGCTGAAGGTAATTGGTTGCACCAGATCTTATTTAGGGGCTTCATAGCAAAGGCGGTGAATACACATGCATGTACCACTTTTACTTAAAAAAAAAAAAAGTTAATTATTTTCACTTCACCAATTTAAATTATTTTGTGTATGTCCATTACATTAAATCCAAATAAAAATCAATTTAAATTACAGGTTGTAATGCAACAAAATAGGAAAAACGCCAAAGGGGATGAATACTTTTGCAAGGCACTGTATGTAAGTGAGGGAAGACTGTAAAAGGAGGACTGCAGTGAAGAGAGACAGTAAAAGCAACAGCTCGATGTGTGAGTTATTGATGAAAAAGTGTTGAATCCTCCCTCATATGTTCAGCGTCAACGGTGCGAGGAGTCTGCACGTGTCATGGCGTCTCTGGCATGGCAGTTTCAATCTTCCTTCTTCCTCTATTGCTTTCACACCATCCACCATCCAGACCCAGACAGGTCTCTGTTGTACAGTGTGGCAGTGGTACAGTACACTCACCAACACACACATACTACATACACGTTTGCATTTACGCACACCCTGCAAGCATAAAGTGCTCTTTCAGTTTTTTAGGGCTAAATAGAACAGAGTGCGTTTTCTAGGAAACACAACAATCACTAGTTTGTCTTTAATAAGAGTATTAGGCAGATGACTCCCACAGTGGACAATTACATCGTGTGTTTTACTGATATGCCCCAGTACTTCTGGCTGGGGTGTAATACTTAGACGCATTTGGCAGTTGGGATGATCTTTCTTCAGCTCTAATGGGAAATGTAAAGGTCATTTCTGATTGAGACGACATAAGCAGCATTTATCATGAATGCAGTCTCCGCATTTCAATTTCAATCATGCTGTAAAGCTGAATTTCTGCGATGCGGATTGAATAGAGCTCTAAGATGAGTTAGGCCTAGATTCAATCAGATCAGGCGTTACCCGATGATAGAAGACACCATGTTTTGGCGGTGTCCAACCTGGACTCAGGGGTAGACGTAACATAGTAAATGTATATCCGTGAAAATCAAATTAGTATGATATGTTACGTTTCATATGGTATGTATTAATTTGTGGATGTCCATCATGATACATTACGAATACCAATTCATACGATATGTTAAGAATTGCAATTAGTACAATATGTTATGAATTTGCTTAATGTATGATATGTCACAAATTCCAATTTGTTGTGGCTAACATTAGCTAGATGGCTAAGTGGTTAATGCCAACATTAGCTAGGTGGCTAACGTTAGCGAGGCTAGGAGTAAGGGTTAGAGGTTAAGGTTAAAGTTAGAAGTTAGGCTAAAGGGTTAAGGTTAGGGTAAGGGTTAGTTAACATGCAAAGTAGCTAAAAAAGTAGTAAGTAGTTGCAAGGTTGCTAATTAGCTAAAATGTTATAGTTGTCCATGATAAGATTCGAACACGCAATCTCTGCGTCTATGAGACCAAGCTGAGATGTCTGCAGTGTAACTCAGTTGGAGCTGTCAAATTGGTGAGCAGCTGCTATTGATCATTGTCACGAAGCCCCGTGCGCTAAAAGTTCAGAATGAGAAAGTGGAGGCTATATAGAAATAATGAAAATCATTAAATGAAATTATAAGGATTTCTGTCAGCCTAATTAAGGTCTCGATTACATCTTTCATTTAAGTGTTCGAACTTGTAAAAAATGCTGCATAGGATTTCTCTTAATGCGACTCTGTGCTGCCAATGGCATCTCACTTTAGATTTAAGAAGGAGCCGTTTGTTGATTTGACAGCTCTATAAAGTTCCATCTCCGACACCGCCAAAACAACCGCTATGCGGATGTCAGCTAAAATAGCAGATCTGATTGAATAGAGCCCTCAGGTTAGTTGTTTGTCGCATGGCCATAACTAGGCTACATGTGAGGACACCGAGGTCCGGAACGCTGTCATTTTTTGTAATAAAAAAAAAGAATAATAGTAAAAATATATATTTTGTACACACAATAAAGAAAACCAATTACGGTTCAACATCTTAATATTGCTTCGAGTGTTGATCAAAGCTCAGAACGCTTATATTCTTGATCTTACTGAGTTATAATCAAACAAAAACGGACTCTCAGAAAATGGACAACTGGTAAATAGTCGCTTATAGATATGTCAGTGAGTAAGGTGGCTAGCGGTGAAGTCCTCTGTCATGTATTACTTAGCCAACGAAGACCGAAGTAGGAAACCAAAGCGAACAATAAACGGAGACTACTAAGTTCTCATAATAACGTTGCTTTACAGAGAGCAGGCTTCTGAGACAGACATTGATGTGGCTCTTTGTGATAAGGCTGAGGCAGGGTGCAATGGTTGGAGGATGGAGCAGAGGAGACAGAGAGAGAATGGAAGCAAGCAGAGACAGAAGTTAGTACAGTGGTTCCCAAACTTGGTTCCCTGAGAAAATCTGTACTAAAGTTATCAAACAAGTTAGGAACTTTAAAAAAATAAGATATGTTTCATATGAACATCTCCGACATTAAAATGCAACCAAAATGCAAACAATACGGTTCAAAAAATGTCATATGTTTTTGTTTAATCTCTGGTGATGCTACATGTCAGTGTGAATCATTTATCATATTTCCCCGCCTTTCAAGGGTATGTCATTACAATTGTATAGCTAATAGGCTAATGTGTTTGTAGATCGACTGAGGTGAATTAACCTACAGCAGCCAAGGTGCAGATTCATTTGGCTTGTTTTTGCTATTCTCCAAATAGCATTTAAACATACATTTAATTTTAAGAGAATTGCAGTAAATGAGCTTCAACTTTCAAAATATTTCCAGACCTCAATAAAACCTGGTTATGGCTCTGGCTCTGGTTTGTCCACTCAGTCTAGGTTACATCTATTTTGTGAAGTGCACCAGTCCCTCCTGCAGCAAAGCACCCGCACAACATGATGCTGCCATCCCCGTGCTTCATGGTTGGGATGGTGTTCTTTGGCTTGCAAGCCTCACCATTTTTCCTCCAAACATAACAATGGTCATTATGGCCAAACAGTTCTATTTTTGTTTCATCAGCCCAGAGGATATGTCTCCAAAAAGTACGATCTTTGTCCCCATGTGCAGTTACAAACCGTAGTCTGGCTTTTTTATGGCGGTTTTGGAGCAGTGGCTGCTTCCTTGCTGAGCACTGTGGATATAGATACTTTTGTACCTGTTTCCTCCAGCATCTTCACAAGGTCCTTTGTTGTTGTTCTGGGATTGAGTTCCACTTTTCGCACCAAAGAACGTTCATCTCTAGGAAACAGAACGCATCTCCTTCCTGAGCGGTATGGCGGCTACTTGGTCCCATGGTGTTTATACTTGCATACTATTGTTTGTACAGATGAACGTGGTACCTTCAGGCATTTGGAAATTGCTCCCAAGGATGCACCAGACTTGTGGAGGACCACAATTTTATTTCTGAGGTCTTGGCTGATTTCTTTTGATTTTCCCATGATGTCAAGCAAAGAGGCATTGAGTTTGAAGGTAGGCCTTGAAATACATCCACAGGTACACCTCCAATTTTTTTATTTTTTATTTTTTTATTTAACCTTTATTTAACCAGGTAGGCAAATTGAGAACACGTTCTCATTTACAATTGCGACCTGGCCAAGATAAAGCAAAGCAGTTCGACACATACAACAACACATAGTTACACATGGAGTAAAACAAACATATAGTCAATAATACAGTGAAAAAAAATAAGTCTATATACAATGTGAGCAAGTGAGGTGAGATAAGGGAGGTGAAGGCAAACAAATATATGTATAAATAAATAAAAATATAAAAGGCCATGGAGGCGAAGTGAGTACAACACAGCAAGTCAAATAAAAACTAAAAAAACACTGGAATGGTTGGTTTGCAGTGGAAGAAAGTGCAAAGTAGAGACAGAAATAATGGGGTGCAAAGGAGCAAAATAAGTTAATAAATAAATACAGTAGGTAAAGAGGTAGTTGTTTGGGCTAAATTGTAGATGGGTTATGTACAGGTGCAGTAATCTATGAGCTGCTCTGACAGCTGGTGCTTAAAGCTAGTGAGGGAGATAGGTGTTTCCAGTTTCAGAAATTTTTGTAGTTCGTTCCAGTCATTGGCAGCAGAGAACTGGAAGGAGAGGCGTCCAAAGGAAGAATTGGTTTTGGGGGTGACTAGAGAGATATACCTGCTGGAGCGCGTGCTACAGGTAGGTGCTGCTATGGTGACCAGCGAGCTGAGATAAGGGGGGACTTTACCTAGCAGGGTCTTGTAGATGACCTGGAACCAGTGGGTTTGGCGACGAGTATGAAGCGAGGGCCAGCCAACGAGAGTGTACAGGTCGCAGTGGTGGGTAGTATATGGGGCTTTGGTGACAAAACGGATGGCACTGTGATAGACTGCATCCAATTTATTGAGTAGGGTTTTGGAGGCTATTTTGTAAATGACATCACCGAAGTCGAGGATTGGTAGGGTGGTCAGTTTTACAAGGGTATGTTTGGCAGCATGAGTAAAGGATGCTTTGTTGCGGAATAGGAAGCCAATTCTAGATTTGACTTTGGATTGGAGATGTTTGATGTGAGTCTGGAAGGAGAGTTTACAGTCTAACCAGACACCTAGGTATTTGTAGTTGTCCACATATTCTAAGTCAGAGCCGTCCAAAGTAGTGATGTTGGACAGGCGGGCAGGAGCAGGCAGCGATCGGTTGAAGAGCATGCATTTGGTTTTACTTGTATTTAAGAGCAGTTGGAGACCACGGAAGGAGAGTTGTATGGCATTGAAGCTCGCCTGGAGGGTTGTTAACACAGTGTCAAAAGAAGGGCCAGAAGTATACAGAATAGTGTCGTCTGCGTAGAGGTGGATCAGAGAATCACCAGCAGCAAGAGCGACATCATTGATGTAAACAGAGAAGAGAGTCGGTCCAAGAATTGAACCCTGTGGCACCCCCATAGAGACTGCCAGAGGCCCGGACAACAGACCCTCCGATTTGACACACTGAACTCGATCAGAGAAGTAGTTGGTGAACCAGGCGAGGCAATCATTAGAGAAACCAAGGCTGTCGAGTCTGCCAATGAGGATGTGGTGATTGACAGAGTCAAAGGCCTTGGCCAGGTCAATGAATACGGCTGCACAGTATTGTTTCCTATCGATGGCGGTTACGATATCGTTTATGACCTTGAGCGTGGCTGAGGTGCACCCATGACCAGCTCTGAAACCAGATTGCATAGCGGAGAAGGTGTGGTGGGATTCGAAATGGTCGGTAATCTGTTTGTTGACTTGGCTTTCGAAGACCTTAGAAAGGCAGGGTAGGATAGATGTAGGTCTGTAGCAGTTAGGGTCAAGGGTGTCCCCCCCTTTGAAGAGGGGGATAACCGCAGCTGCTTTCCAATCTTTGGGGATCTCAGACGACACGAAAGAGAGGTTGAAGAGGCTAGTAATAGGGGTGGCAACAATTTCAGCAGATAGTTTTAGAAAGAAAGGGTCCAGATTATCTAGCCCGGCTGATTTGTAAGGGTCCAGATTTTGCAGCTCATTTAGAACATCAGCTGACTGTATTTGGGAGAAAGAGAAATGGGGAAGGCTTGGGCGAGTAGCAGAGGGGAGGGCAGTGCTGTTGTCCGGGGTAGGGGTAGCCAGGTGGAAAGCATGGCCAGCCGTAGAAAAATGCTTATTGAAATTCTCAATTATAGTGGATTTGTCGGTGGTGATAGTGTTTCCTATCTTCAGAGCGGTTGGAAGCTGGGAGGAGGTGTTCTTATTCTCCATGGACTTTACGGTGTCCCAGAACTTTTTTGAATTTGTGTTGCAGGAAGCAAATTTCTGCTTGAAAAAGCTAGCCTTGGCTGTTCTAACTGCCTGTGTATATTGGTTTCTGGCTTCCCTGAAAAGTTGCATATCACGGGGGCTGTTCGATGCTAATGCAGAACGCCATAGGATGTTTTTCTGTTGGTTAAGGGCAGTCAGGTCAGGAGAGAACCAAGGGCTATATCTGTTCCTGGTTCTAAATTTCTTGAATGGGGCATGCTTATTCAAGATGGTGAGGAAGGCATTTTTAAAAAATGACCAGGCATCCTCTACTGACGGGATGAGATCAATATCCTTCCAGGATACCCCGGCCAGGTCGATTAGAAAGGCCTGCTCGCTGAAGTGTTTCAGGGAGCGTTTGACAGTGATGAGTGGAGGTCGTTTGACCGCTGACCCATTACGGATGCAGGCAATGAGGCAGTGATCGCTGAGATCTTGGTTGAAAACAGCAGAGGTGTATTTGGAGGGCAAGTTTGTTAGGATGATATCTATGAGGGTACCCGTGTTTACGGAATTGGGGTGGTACCTGGTAGGTTCATTGATAATTTGTGTGAGATTGAGGGCATCAAGCTTAGATTGTAGGGTGGCTGGGGTGTTGAGCATGTTCAAATTTAGGTCGCCTAGCAGCACGAGCTCTGAAGATAGATGGGGGGCAATCAGTTCACATATAGTGTCCAGAGCACAGCTGGGGGCAGAGGGTGGTCTATAGCAGGCGGCAACGGTGAGAGACTTGTTTTTAGAGAGGTGGATTTTTAAAAGTAGAAGTTCAAATTGTTTGGGAACAGACCTGGATAGTATAACAGAACTCTGCAGGCAGTCTTTGCAGTAGATTGCAACACCGCCCCCTTTGGCCGTTCTATCTTGTCTGAAGATCTTGTAATTGGGGATGAAAATGTCTGAATTTCTGGTGGTCTTTCTAAGCCAGGATTCAGACACGGCTAAAACATCCGGGTTGGCAGAGTGTGCTAAAGCAGTGAACAAAACAAACTTAGGGAGGAGGCTTCTAATGTTAACATGCATGAAGCCAAGGCTATTACGGTTACAGAAGTCATCAAAAGAGAGCGCCTGGGGAATAGGAGTGGAGCCAGGTGCTGCAGGGCCTGGATTCACCTCTACCTCTACCTCTAATTGACTCAAATGTTGTCAATTAGCCTATCAGAAGCTTTTAAAGCCATTACATAATTTTCTGGAATTTTCCAAGCTGTTTAAAGGCACAGTCAATTTAGTGAATGTTAACTTCTGACCCACTGGAATTGTGATACAGTGAATTATAAGTGAAATAATCTATCTGTAAACAATTGTTGGAAAAATTACTTGTGTCATGCAGAAAGTAGATGTCCTAACCGACTTAGTTTGTATAGTTTGTTAACAAGAAATTTTTGGAGTGGTTGAAAAATCGAGTTTTAATGACTCCAACCTAAGTGCATGTAAACTTCCAACTTCAACTGTATAAGAAACAGTTGACCCATAAAAACATCCGCCTCGTGCCTATCACACAGTGTTTGCAGAGGAAGGACAACCATAACCAAGCGGTAACTCATTAATTGTTCATTATTAACGGCAAATACCTTATGAAGGGTGTAGGTTACAGTAGAAACATGGCTACTTGGCTAGGTAAACACACTGAGGCATGGGAAGTATGTGTGAGGAAGCCATTTACTGAAGCATGTTGTGTCAGCTCACAGGATGTTCCAAAGGGCCAGGATGTTGATGTTTTCATTTGGGGAGTCTGTGACTTACTAGTGCCATAGATTCTCAGGTATTCTTTAAGCCCACTCTAGCAGTCATCAGTAATGGCATTGGCACACTCTTTTACTGTAAAGAGAAGGCATTAAAAGAACTCCATCACTTCGACGGATGCTCACCATTGAAAGGTTTGACAATAGAGCTTCTGTAAATTAGGCAGGCTGTCCATACATTACTGTACCCTTTAGAAGAAAAAGTTTGGACTTCTCTGAACAGCCCCTCCACCACCTCCTACGCCCAATTACTAAGAAAAATGATGTGGTCAAACTTGTTCTCTTCTGACCTTCTTATTACAAGTACGAAAATTTCATTTTAATAAGGATGTGGCTTTGGATCCAAATGTCCTCAAATTTGAAAGGTCCCGAAGCTTCTGGCATGTGGGGATGGATCACATTCTGGGAATGTGTTTATTCTCTAATTTATGCAGGCTCTGCTCTGCTCTTCTGGCGAATGGTGCTGGTTTAATAACGTTAGATCAAAAACTGAATCAATGTCTGCAAGATCACATAATGATAACATTCTAGATAACAGAACTGAATATAATAGCATAGTCGTTACTATAACGTTACTTAACAGCTTCTAAACCCAAGCCATAAGACTGCTGAACAATTAATCAAATGGCCACCCGGACTATTTGCATTGAACCCCTCCAAATTTGTGCTGCTACTTGCTGTATATTATCTATGCATAGTCACTTTACCCCTACCTACATGTACAAATGACCTTGACTAACCTGTACCCCCGCACATTGACTCGGTACCGGTACCGTGACAAATAAAATTATATTTTTTGATTAGACAAAAACACCCCTGCATTTTTCTCTTATATGGCCAAAACTCCATACCATGCGCAACTAGGTAAAACATTGTCAGGTCGGCTATGTTGCAGTTTGTTAAGACCATCTGAAATTCGCTCACTGTATATCATTCAACATCATTGTAGGCCACATCAAAACAGCAATGTATATCTCAATAAGATCTAAATGCATATCCCGATGAAACTGATTGAGGTCAAACGGCTGGTAAGCAGATGCTGCATGGACGTTTCACTGGAAAAAGTTGAAGAATTATCCTTCACGATTGACAATGAGAAATGTGAAGGGAAGGAGACCACAAAAATGTGTGTGTAAAGTAGAGGTAAAGAAACACATGCGGAGAAAGCAACCACGGAGTAAGAATGTTCTGTCCTCGGTTGGCGACACTCACTACCGAGTTCCAAACTGCCTCTGGAAGCAACGTCAGCACAACAACTGTTCGTCGGGAGCTTCATGGAATGGATTTCCATGGCCGAGCAGCCGCACACAAGCCTAAGATCACCATGCGCAATGCGAAGCGTTGGCTGGGGTGATGTAAAGCTCGCCGCCATTGGACTCTGGAGCAGTGGAAACGCGTTCTCTGGAGTAATGAATCACGCTTCACCATCTGGCAGTCCGAAGGACTAATCTGGATTGGCGGATGCCAGGACAACGCTACCTGCCCGAATGCATATTGCCAACAGTATAAAGTTTGGTGGAGTTTGGAGAAATAATGGTCTGGGCTGATGATTTGGAATGCTGACTGCGAGCCAGGCCTAATCACCCAACATCAGTGCCCGACCGCTCTTGTGGCTGAATGGAAGCCCCCGCAGCAATGTTCCAACATTTAGTGGAAAACCTTCCCAGAAGAGTGGAGACTGTTAAAGCAGCAAAGGGGGGACCAACTCCACATTAATGCCCATGATTTTGGAATGAGATGATCGACGAGCAAGTGTTCACATACTTTTGGTCATGTGGTGTATCTAATGGAGGGGTAATTTGTGCAAAGGTCCTGCTCTCCCAGCACAGGCCTGGCGTCATTACGCACTTCCACTGCACACTTACTCAGGCTACTTCTGTAACAACTGAGGTACTTATGTTAACTCAGGAGCAAGGAAGATCATAGGATCATTTTCATGAACACACTCATTATCACCTATACATGTGAATGGATCATGGCAACCCTCATGTCAAATAGGGGTTGTCAGTGGAGGCTGCTCATAATAATGTCTGGAATGGAGTTAATGGAATGGCATCAAACATGTGGTTTCCATGAGGTTGATACCATTCCATTGACTCCATTCCGGACATTATTATGAGCCGTTCTCCACTGGCGCGTGTATTTGTCCTGTTTCACACGTACAGGTATGTGGTGTGAAATGGAAATGTATTTTTTGTATATCCCACTTGTGGAGCAATTAGGGTTACGTGCCTAAATCAAAGGCAGATTGACAGATTTCACCCAGTTGACTCGGGTCGGGGATTCAAACTAGCAACCAAGGAGCTCTATAATCGGGGGTTGGACACATGATGTAGTAACAAAGCATTTTGAGGCCACTTCCTGTCAAATTGAGGCCATCAGTAAAATTGGGTTTTATTCATTTGGGCAATGTCCACACATTTCCAGGAAAATGTGACTCGGCGTAACTAAAAGAAATCAAAGTGACTTATACCGAGTTAGAAATCAAAGTGATATGATGGAGCAAGATCTATCACTCACAAATGCACAATCACACAAACAACAGACACACCCAAACGTCAGAGGTTAACTAGTCATGTATATACTGATTCAAACATAAATGAAAACATGCCATCTAAAATCTTGTGTCATGTCAGACAACTGACCAAACAAAGATCATCAGAACATAAAAAAACACAAGGAAATGATTAAGACTGATACTAAGCACAGATATCAGGGCCTGACAGAGTCACAAGCCCTGACAGGGTGTTTATCATGGGGTTGGAGCAATTTGCATGGGTTTAGGAAGACTGGGCATGTTTTTGTGTTTAAGCGAGAGAATGCGTCAGAGACTGGCCCATCAAATCCAACCGGAACGCTTTGAGCTGATATCATCTGTAATTTAATTTATCTCTTGTTTGTTTACGGCCAGCTTCTAGCCCCAAAGCAGGCTCGGAGAGGGTAATGAAAACCACACAATAAAATCAAGGATGATTCCATCAGAATATTTTATATCCAAAGACAAGAAATATGTGGATGTGTCGAGGAAAGCGATTTTTGTGGTGGATCTGTGACTCAAGTGAAAATTTAATGCAAGTGCAAAAAGTTAAAGTTGGACTTTTTTACCTCTTGAAGGAGAACGATACACTACATGAGCAAAAGTATGTGGACACTGCTCATCGAACATCTCATTCCAAAATCATGGGCATTAATATGAAGTTGGTCCCCCCTTTGCTGCTATAACAGCCTCTACTCTTCCGGCAAGGCTTTCCACTGTGGCTGAAATAGCCGAATCCACTCATTTGAAGGGGTGTCCACATTCTTTTGTATATATAGTGTAGGTACTGATAAAGTCATTTAGGAGCACCTTGTTCAATACAGGCCTACTCATACACAGCCCCCACCTGTGGGTGTGTATATACCTGTAACACTCTGTCTGTATGGTGTGTGTGTGTGTGGGTGAGTACGTGTGTGTGTGTGTGTGTTTGTTCATGCATGTGTGAGGGGATGTCAACATAATAACAGCTCCAAGTTGCTTGTTCATGGATGTCCTGACCAAAGGTTCTTCTACTCATGTGATTCCACAATTAGGGGGAGGTGGTATTTCAATGGAAATACCACCTCCCCCTAATTTTTGGAATGTAACCAAATAGATCAAACACTATCCTGCACACAGCCACTTACACATCAGCAGAATTGGCCCCTCCCTCTTCCTGTTTACTGTTTAACCAAAGTCAGGTTTAGAGCAATAGGACATCTGCATTTGGAGACCATGCACCTAAAATGGAAATTGCAGCGTTGCAGAAAAATAATTTGTAATTGACTGTTGTCTCTAACCGGATATGATGCTAGTGAGTGAATGGAATGTTCCATGCTTGTTTTTAGGCCAGGCATATATCAATAGACACATATACCCTACTTATAAAGTTATAGACCTCTGCTAATCGAACACAAATCCATTTTATCTGGTAATGTACAATTGTTCACTGAAAAAGCCCATTACATTATGATTGTCATTTGGTAAATGTGATTGAATTGTGGCTTGTCACGACATGCCAATGCATATTAAGGCTGTAATGTAGATATTAGCTAACACAGTAACTAGTCAATGGGACAGTAATTTCAGAAAGTTACAAATGCAAATATATAATTAAATAAATTAAATGGGATTTATATAGTTGGACGTACTGCCAAATTCTCTGAAACGACATTGAAGGCAGTGTATGGTCGAGAAATTAACATCAAATTCTCTGGCAACAGCTCTGGTGGACATTCCTGCAGTCAGAATGCCAATTGCACGCTCCTTCAAAACTTGAAACATCTGTGGCATTGTGTTGTGTGACAAAACTGCACATTTTAAAGTGACCTTTTATTGTCCCCCCAGCACAAGGTGCACCTGTGTAATGATCTTGCTGTTTAATCAGCTTCTTGATATGCCACACCTGTCAGGTGGATGGATTATCTTGGCAAATGAGAAATGCTCACTAGCAGAGACGTAAACAAATTTGTGAACAAAATGTGAGAGAAATACACTTTTTGTGTGTATGGAAAGTTTCTGGGGATTTTTTTTTTTAGCTCATGAAACATGCGATCATCACTTTACATGTTGTGTTTATATTTTCGTTCAGTGTAAATACCAAATAGCAACATATTATTTCAACCCAAATTAAATGAACATCTCTAATTGAAATCACTGTGCCAGTAAGAGTATACCGGTCTGTTAGGCCCTTTATTTATTGGACCAGTGGACCCAGGTTCAAATGCCATGTAGCCTTGCACAGACACCACCCCCTATCATTGGGCGACCCTACATGGCCCATCCAAATGAGGCACTTCACTTTTATTTAGTAGGATCATCCAAACAACTGGAGGCCTTCTTCAATTGACTCTCCAAACAACAAGCACAATGTTATTTGAAGCATGAGGTCTCTATGCTGACCTCCTGATCCAAATCAGTTGCTGTAACTGTGCAGCAATGTGCTTAAGGGTCATTTAGACCCTGTTACATCACAACGTGTTACTTGATAGACTTAAACAAATCTACTTTGAAACAAAAGCATAAACCTCACACACATTGTTATTGGCTTAAAAAAAAAGAAGCCGGCTGTATCATTTCAAAATTAGAGTTGAAATGTATTACATTTTGCATCCCAATATTACACTTTATATACAGTACCAGTCAAAAGTTCGGACACACCCAGTCATTCAAGGGTTTTTATTTATTTAGATTATTTTCTACATGGTCAAAACTATGAAATAACACAAATGGAATCATGTAGTAACCAAGTGTAAAACAAATCAAAATATAATTTAGATTTTAGATTCTTAAAAGTTAAAACCCTTTGTTTTGATGGCAGCTGTGCACACTCTTGGCATTCTCTCAACCAGCATCACCTGGAAGGATTTACCAGCAGTCTTGAAGGAGTTCCCACATATGCTGAGCACTTGTTGGCTGCTTTTCCTTCACTCTGCGGTCCAACTCATCCCAAACCATCTCAATTGGGTTGAGGTTGGGTGATTGTGGGGGCAGGTCATCTGATGCAGCACTCCATCACTCTCCTTCTTGGTCAAATAGCCCTTTCACAGCCTGGAGGTGTGTTGGGCCATTGCCCTGTTGAAAAACAAACGATAGTCCCACTAAGCCACTCGGGGCTCAGCGGTCTAAGGCACTTCATCTCAGTGCTAGAGGCATCACTACAGACCCTGGTTCGATTCCAGGCTGTATCACAACCGCCCGTGATTGGGAGTCCCATAGGGCGGTACACTATTGGCCCAGCGTTGTTCGGGTTTGGGTTTGGCCAGAGTAGGCCGTCATTGTAAATAAGAAATTGTTCTTAACTGACTTGCCTAGTTAAATGATGGTGAAATAAAAAATCCAATACAAAAATAAGTGCAAACCAGATGGGAGGGCATATTGCTGCAGAATGCTGTGGTAGCCATGCTGGTTAAGTGTGCCTTGAATTCTAAATAAATCACTGACAGTGTCACCAGAAAAGCACCCCCACACCATCACACCTCCTCCTCCATGCTTCACGGTGGGAATCACACATGCTGAGATCATCCGTTCAGACATGGCGGTTGGAACCAAAAATCTCAAATTTGGAGTCATCAGACCAAAGGACAGATTTCCACCGGTCTAATGTCCATTGCTCGTGTTTCTTGGCCCAAGCAAGTCTCTTCTTCTTATTGGTGTCCTTTAGTAGTGGTTTCTTTGCAGCAATTTCAACAAGAAGGCCTGATTCACACAGTCTCCTCTGAACAGTTGATGTTGAGATGTGTCTGTTACTTGAACTCTGAAGCATTTATTTGGGCTGCAATTTCTGAGGCTGGTAACTCTAATGAACGTATCCTCTGCAGCAGAGGTAACTCTGAGTCTTCCTTACCTGTGGCGGTCCTCATGAGAGCCAGTTCCATCATAGCGCTTGAAGTTTTTTGCGACTGCACTTGAAGAAACTTTAAAAGTTCTTGAAATTTTTCTGATTGACTAACCTTCATGTCTCAAAGTAATGATGGACTGTCATTGCTTATTTGAGCTGTTCTTGCCATAATATGGACTTGGTGTTTTACCAAATAGGGCTATATTTTGTATACCACCCCTACCTTGTCAAAACACAACTGATTGGCTTAAACACATTAAGAAGGAAAGAAATTCAACAAATTAACAAGGCACACCTGTTAATTGAAATGCATTCCAGGTGACTATCCCATGAAGCTGGTTGAGAGAATGCCAAGAGTGTGCAAAGCTGTCATTAAGGCAAAGGGTGGCTACTTAGAAGAATATAAAATATAATTTGATTTGATAACATGATTCCATATGTGTTATTTTATAGTTTTGATGTATTCTACAATGTAGAATAATAGTAAAAATAAATAAAACCCTGGAATGAGTAGGTGTGTCCAAACTTTTGACTGGTACTGTAGCTTTTTGTTCAAACTCACCTGTTTTGTATTCTAGGGACTCTAGTGTGTAGTATGGACTCACAATCAATTGTTTTCCCAGTACAGTGCTATATTTGTACTGTATAGTGACCAGGTAACACACTTTAAGCTGTTTACCACAGTAAAAGTCTAGCAACACACCGCATTATTCAGTGTCCCATCAAATCAAATCAAATTGACAACATATATGGATTGTACAGACGCTACTTAGTATTCCCTCAAATACTTTTACTGTGGAACCTAGAATAGTTTTTGCTCTATAAGCAAATATGTATTCCATATACAGTGAATCGCATTGTGGCCAATGGAATGGGTTGAGTAAAAGGCCGGCAACACTCCGTATTATTCAGAGCCCCGTGAAATGACACCATATACATTCTACAGATCCTGCTGAGTACTCCTCACCCCACTTTTACATCAGCACAATTCATCGTTTTTGAGGTACAGTGCTATATGTGTACCATATTGTCCAGGCACCCCATTTTAAGCTGTTCGACCACATTAAAAGTCCAGAAACACTTCCTATGACCTAGCTTTTTGTTCTAACTCATCTGATTTGGATTCTAGGGACCCTAGTTGTCACGGCTGTCGAAAGAACTGGACCAAAGTGCAGCGTGGTGAGCGCACATTTTATTTTAAAATGTCGCCAACAAAACAACAAACGAAAGAAACAACCGTGAAGCTTACATGGCTATAGTGCCACAAACAAAGTTAACTACCCAAACTGAAAGGAGGGAAAAGGGCTACCTAAGTATGATTCCCAATCAGAGACAACGATAGACAGCTGTCCCTGATTGAGAACCATACCCGGCCAAAACATAGAAATAAAGAAACATAGAAAACAAAGCATAGAATGCCCACCCCAAATCACACCCTGACCAAACCAAATAGAGACATAAAAAGGCTCTCTAAGGTCAGGGCGTGACACTAGTGAGTAGACTGGGCCCTAGTTTTATGGACACACAATTTGTCCGTGCAATACAACAAGAATACATTAAGACTTTTCGTAAACATTACATTTCAAAATTCCATCCTTGAACAATAGCTCCAGTTAATAAACAAGAATCATACAATCTCAATAATGATTTATTTTGACGTTTCTACATTTTTTACCAGTAGGCTATTATTATGTTCTTGACATTAGGACCAGGGTTACAATCTAAATGTGTACTATTGGGGTACTGGAGGACCAGGGTAACAATCTAAATGTGTACTGTTGGGGGTACTGGAGGACCAGGGTTACAATCTAAATGTGTACTGTTGGGGGTACTGGAGGACCAGGGTTACAATCTAAATGTGTACTGTTGGGGGCACTGGAGGACCAGGGTTACAATCTAAATGTATAATGTTGGGGTACTGGAGGACCAGGGTTACAATCTAAATGTGTACTGTTGGGGTACTGGAGGACCAGGGTTACAATCTAAATGTGTACTGTTGGGGTACTGGAGGACCAGGGTTACAATCTAAATGTGTACTGTTGGGGTACTGGAGGACCAGGGTTACAATCTAAATGTGTACTGTTGGTGGTACTGGAGGACCAGGGTTACAATCTAAATGTGTACTGTTGGTGGTACTGGAGGACCAGGGTTACAATCTAAATGTGTACTGTTGGGGGCACTGGAGGACCAGGGTTACAATCTAAATGTGTACTGTTGGGGGTACTGGAGGACCAGGGTTATAATCTAAATGTGTACTGTTGGGGGTACTGGAGGACCAGGGTTACAATCTAAATGTGTACTGTTGGGGTACTGGAGGACCAGGGTTACAATCTAAATGTGTACTGTTGGGGTACTGGAGGACCAGGGTTACAATCTAAAGGTGTACTGTTGGGGTACTGGAGGACCAGGGTTACAATCTAAATGTCTACTGTTGGGGTACTGGAGGACCAGGGTTACAATCTAAATGTGTACTGTTGGGGGTACTGGAGGACCAGGGTTACAATCTAAATGTCTACTGTTGGGGTACTGGAGGACCAGGGTTCCAATCTAAATGTGTACTGTTGGGGGTACTGGAGGACCAGGGTAACAATCTAAATGTGCACTGTTGGGGGTACTGGAGGACCAGGGTAACAATCTAAATGTGTACTGTTGGGGTACTGGAGGACCAGGGTTACAATCTAAATGTGTACTGTTGGGGGTACTGGAGGACCAGGGATACAATCTAAATGTGTACTGTTGGGGGTACTGGAGGACCAGGGTTACAATCTAAATGTGTACTGTTGGGGTACTGGAGGACCAGGGTAACAATCTAAATGTGTACTGTTGGAGGTACTGGAGGACCAGGGTTACAATCTAAATGTGTACTGTTGGGGTACTGGAGGACCAGGGTTACAATCTAAATGTGTACTGTTGGGGTACTGGAGGACCAGGGTTACAATCTAAATGTTTACTGTTGGGGGTACTGGAGGACCAGGGTTACAATCTAAATGTGTACTGTTGGGGGTACTGGAGGACCAGGGTTACAATCTAAATGTGTACTGTTGGGGGTACTGGAGGACCAGGGTTACAATCTAAATGTGTACTGTTGGGGGTACTGGAGGACCAGGGTTACAATCTAAATGTGTACTGTTGGGGGTACTGGAAGACCAGGGTTACAATCTAAATGTGTACTGTTGGGGGTACTGGAGGACCAGGGTTACAATCTAAATGTGTACTGTTGGGGGTACTGGAGGACCAGGGTTCCAATCTAAATGTCTACTGTTGGGGGTACTGGAGGACCAGGGTTACAATCTAAATGTGTACTGTTGGGGGTACTGGAGGACCAGGGTTACAATCTAAATGTGTACTGTTGGGGTAATGGAGGACCAGGGTAACAATCTAAATGTGTACTGTTGGGGGTACTGGAGGACCAGGGTTACAATCTAAATGTGTACTGTTGGGGGTACTGGAGGACCAGGGTTACAATCTAAATGTTTACTGTTGGGGGTACTGGAGGACCAGGGTTACAATCTAAATGTGTACTGTTGGGGTACTGGAGGACCAGGGTTACAATCTAAATGTGTACTGTTGGGGGTACTGGAGGACCAGGGTTACAATCTAAATGTGTACTGTTGGGGGTACTGGAGGACCAGGGTTACAATCTAAATGTGTACTGTTGGGGGTACTGGAGGACCAGGGTTACATTCTAAATGTTTACTGTTGGGGGTACTGGAGGACCAGGGTTACAATCTAAATGTGTACTGTTGGGGTACTGGAAGACCAGGGTTACAATCTAAATGTGTACTGTTGGGGGTACTGGAGGACCAGGGTTACATTCTAAATGTGTACTGTTGGGGGTACTGGAGGACCAGGGTTCCAATCTAAATGTCTACTGTTGGGGGTACTGGAGGACCAGGGTTACAATCTAAATGTGTACTGTTGGGGTAATGGAGGACCAGGGTAACAATCTAAATGTGTACTGTTGGGGGTAATGGAGGACCAGGGTTACAATCTAAATGTGTACTGTTGGGGGTACTGGAGGACCAGGGTTACAATCTAAATGTGTACTGTTGGGGTACTGGAGGACCAGGGTTACAATCTAAATGTGTACTGTTGAGGTTCTGGAGGACCAGGGTTACAATCTAAATGTGTACTGTTGGGGGTACTGGAGGACCAGGGTTACAATCTAAATGTGTACTGTTGGGGGTACTGGAGGACCAGGGTTACAATCTAAATGTGTACTGTTGGGGGTACTGGAGGACCAGGGTTACAATCTAAATGTGTACTGTTGGGGTAATGGAGGACCAGGGTAACAATCTAAATGTGTACTGTTGGGGGTACTGGAGGACCAGGGTTACAATCTAAATGTGTACTGTTGGGGGTACTAGAGGACCAGGGTTACAATCTAAATGTGTACTGTTGGGGGTACTGGAGGACCAGGGTTACAATCTAAATGTGTACTGTTGGGGTACTGGAGGACCAGGGTTACAATCTAAATGTGTACTGTTGGGGGTACTAGAGGACCAGGGTTACAATCTAAATGTGTACTGTTGGGGGTACTGGAGGACCAGGGTTACAATCTAAATGTGTACTGTTGGGGGTACTGGAGGACCAGGGTTACAATCTAAATGTGTACTGTTGGGGGTACTGGAGGACCAGGGTTACAATCTAAATGTGTACTGTTGGGGTAATGGAGGACCAGGGTAACAATCTAAATGTGTACTGTTGGGGGTACTGGAGGACCAGGGTTACAATCTAAATGTGTACTGTTGGGGGTACTGGAGGACCAGGGTTACAATCTAAATGTGTACTGTTGGGGTACTGGAGGACCAGGGTTACAATCTAAATGTGTACCGTTGGGGGTACTGGAGGACCAGGGTTACAATCTAAATGTGTACTGTTGGGGGTACTGGAGGACCAGGGTTACAATCTAAATGTGTACTGTTGGGGGTACTGGAGGACCAGGGTTACAATCTAAATGTGTACTGTTTGGGGGTACTGGAGGACCAGGGTTACAATCTAAATGTGTACTGTTGGGGGTACTGGAGGACCAGGGTTACAATCTAAATGTGTACTGTTGGGGTACTGGAGGACCAGGGTAACAATCTAAATGTGTACTGTTGGAGGTACTGGAGGACCAGGGTTACAATCTAAATGTGTACTGTTGGGGTACTGGAGCACCAGGGTTACAATCTAAATGTGTACTGTTGGGGGCACTGGAGGACCAGGGTTACAATCTAAATGTGTAATGTTGGGGTACTGGAGGACCAGGGTTACAATCTAAATGTGTACTGTTGGGGTACTGGAGGACCAGGGTTACAATCTAAATGTGTACTGTTGGGGTACTGGAGGACCAGGGTTACAATCTAAATGTGTACTGTTGGGGTAATGGAGGACCAGGGTTACAATCTAAATGTGTACTGTTGGGGTACTGGAGGACCAGGGTTACAATCTAAATGTGTACTGTTGGGGGTACTGGAGGACCAGGGTTACAATCTAAATGTGTACTGTTGGGGTAATGGAGGACCAGGGTTACAATCTAAATGTGTACTGTTGGGGGTACTGGAGGACCAGGGTTACAATCTAAATGTGTACTGTTGGGGGTACTGGAGGACCAGGGTTACAATCTAAATGTGTACTGTTGGTGGTACTGGAGGACCAGGGTTACAATCTAAATGTGTACTGTTGGGGGCACTGGAGGACCAGGGTTACAATCTAAATGTGTACTGTTGGGGTACTGGAGGACCAGGGTTACAATCTAAATGTGTACTGTTGGGGCTACTGGAGGACCAGGGTTACAATCTAAATGTGTACTGTTGGGTGTACTGGAGGACCAGGGTTACAATCTAAATGTGTACTGTTGGGGGTACTGGAGGACCAGGGTTACAATCTAAATGTGTACTGTTGGGGGTACTGGAGGACCAGGGTTACAATCTAAATGTGTACTGTTGGGGTTACTGGAGGACCAGGGTTACAATCTAAATGTGTACTGTTGGGGGTACTGGAGGACCAGGGTTACAATCTAAATGTGTACTGTTGGGGTACTGGAGGACCAGGGTTACAATCTAAAGGTGTACTGTTGGGGTACTGGAGGACCAGGGTTACAATCTAAATGTCTACTGTTGGGGTGCTGGAGGACCAGGGTTACAATCTAAATGTGTACTGTTGGGGTACTGGAGGACCAGGGTTACAATCTAAATGTCTACTGTTGGGGTACTGGAGGACCAGGGTTACAATCTAAATGTGTACTGTTGGGGCTACTGGAGGACCAGGGTTACAATCTAAATGTGTACTGTTGGGGGTACTGGAGGACCAGGGTTCCAATCTAAATGTGTACTGTTGGGGGTACTGGAGGACCAGGGTAACAATCTAAATGTGTACTGTTGGGGTACTGGAGGACCAGGGTAACAATCTAAATGTGTACTGTTAGGGGTACTGGAGGACCAGGGTTACAATCTAAATGTCTACTGTTGGGGTACTGGAGGACCAGGGTTACAATCGAAATGTCTACTGTTGGGGTACTGGAGGACCAGGGTTACAATCTAAATGTGTACTGTTGGGGGTACTGGAGGGTTACAATCTAAATGTGTACTGTTGGAGTACTGGAGGACCAGGGTTACAATCTAAATGTGTACTGTTGGGGTACTGGAGGACCAGGGTAACAATCTAAATGTGTACTGTTGGGGGTACTGGAAGACCAGGGTTACAATCTAAATGTTTACTGTTGGGGTACTGGAGGACCAGGGTTACAATCTAAATGTGTACTGTTGGGGGTACTAGAGGACCAGGGTTACAATCTAAATGTGTACTGTTGGGGTACTGGAGGACCAGGGTTACAATCTAAATGTGTACTGATGGGGTACTGGAGGACCAGGGTTACAATCTAAATGTGTACTGTTGGGGTACTGGAGGACCAGGGTTACAATCTAAATGTGTACTGTTGGGGGTACTGGAGGACCAGGGTTACAATCTAAATGTCTACTGTTGGGGTACTGGAGGACCAGGGTAACAATCTAAATGTCTACTGTTGGGGGTACTGGAGGACCAGGGTAACAATCTAAATGTCTACTGTTGGGGTACTGGAGGACTGGAGTTGGGAAACACAGCTCATAACACAGTCAGTGTGTAACTAAAAAAAGCAACCAGGCTATGAATTCACTGAATGATGAACACATTTGGCATCATAAGCTCAGTCTTTTGTAGCCTTGTTAAACTAGACTGAACGCTGAACGTACGTACCACTATTTCACTTGAAGTTTAACAACAGTGAAACCAATTTGCATGACATGCTTCTCCTTTGCAGTTCAGCCCTGATAATCCATTCACCATAATGTTGTCCCCATCCCTCTATGATTTGGAAAGTCAAACACAGAGGCCCTTGTATTTTTGTAGGAGCTGTGTCGTGGTGTCCACCAGAGGAGGCTGGTGGGAGGAGCTATAGGAGGATGGACTCATTGTAATGGCTGGATTGGAATCAGTTGAATGGTATCAAACATATGGAAACCACGTTTAACCAAGAAACCATGTCCAGTACCCCCAACAGTACACATTTAGATTGTAACCCTGGTCCTCCAGTAACCCCAACAGTACACATTTAGATTGTAACCCTGGTCCTCCAGTACCCCCAACAGTACACATTTAGATTGTAACCCTGGTCCTCCAGTACCCCCAACAGTACACATTTAGATTGTAACCCTGGTCCTCCAGTAACCCCAACAGTACACATTTAGATTGTAACCCTGGTCCTCCAGTACCCCCAACAGTACACATTTAGATTGTAACCATGGTCCTCCAGTACCCCCAACAGTGCACATTTAGCTTGTTACCCTGGTCCTCCAGTACCCCCAACAGTAAACATTTAGATTGTAACCCTGGTCCTCCAGTACCCCAACAGTACACATTTAGATTGTAACCCTGGTCATCCAGTACCCCCAACAGTACACATTTAGATTGTAACCCTGGTCCTCCAGTACCCCCAACAGTACACATTTAGATTGTAACCCTGGTCCTACAGTACCCCAATAGTACACATTTAGATTGTAACCCTGGTCCTCCAGTACCACCAACAGTACACATTTAGATTGTAACCCTGGTCCTCCAGTACCCCCAACAGTACACATTTAGATTGTAACCCTGGTCCTCCAGTACCACCAACAGTACACATTTAGATTGTAACCCTGGTCCTCCAGTACCCCCAACAGTACACATTTAGATTGTAACCCTGGTCCTCCAGTACCCCCAACAGTACACATTTAGATTGTAACCCTGGTCTTCCAGTACCACCAACAGTACACATTTAGATTGTAACCCTGGTCCTCCAGTACCCCCAACAGTACACAGTTTGTTGCAGCCCCGGACAAGCACACCTGATTCAACTTGTCAAATAATCATCAAGCTCTCAATGAGTTGAATCAGGTGTTTTTATCTGGGGCTATAACAAAAATGTGTGATGTTGGGCAACTAGAGGAGTTGGGAACCACTGTAATATAGGGCAGTTAGAGAACAGAATTATCATGAATAACAGCTGATAAGAGGTGTTAAATAGTATATATTTTGCAGATTTTACGGTTGTATTCATGACATATTGTAGAAATAAACATTCTCATTTGTAGGAATATTTTTTTTCTCCTCAGTCATGTATGCTATCTGAAGTATTCGCTGATAACAATGATTGATAGACATAGTAAAGCAAATTCCTAGACAGACCTAGCCCATTGAAGTATCTTTATTGTTCAGGTGCTGTACTTTATGCGCAGTGCTGGGAATTCACACCCATCCATATTTACAATGTGACACTGGTGCCTTGTGTCATTTCTGTACAAATGGGGATGGGGGCTGTGAATTTCGTCCCAGAATTGTTCATATTGTAATGTTACATTTTGGGACACTGTGGTCTTTGGAAAATTTCAGTAAGATCTATTTAATACAGGATGGTACATGGCCTATATTGGTTCTAGGCAGTTGGCCAATAGTACAACCTGCTTGTGTCCTATGATAAGGCATCATAGAGCGCTAAATAATATTGGCAAACACAAAGCAGTCACCTGCCAAGAGAGAACTGTGCATATTAATCAGCGTCGTAATAATGCATTTCAGCGATTAAACCCGAGGGACAAACAGAATGTTACAGAAAGCAGGGGGATTATTTTCTTGGAACGGTTATAGAAGATCTTGTCCCAGTCTTCGTAGGATAATCAAGACATGTCAATGTTCTTGTGTATGAATTTACAGGATACACAGAATAAGGCTGAATTTGATGTGTTGAAATGTTTCTGGTTGGATGTTGGTTTAGAACAGGACTACAGTATGTGTTTTAGTCTGGTAGGAGAGTTATGTTTTCTGTGCCATGGTGTGGGCAGAGGCATGTAGGCCTAGGCCCCGAAAATTCAACTCTGGACCTTGAAGCCATTTCCACTCTTTTGTTTCATTGTTCCCCTCTAATAAGGGACTTATTTAGACCTGGGATATCAGGTGGGTGCTGCTCAGGTAGAACAGGGCCAGCAGGCTCCGGACCTTTTTGGGTAAGAGTTGAATACCCCTGTTCTAGGCTATACATTATTTCCATGCATTATTGTGTGAAATTTCACACGTTTGTGTCTGGCACCAAGGAGAGAGACATCAAACATATATATTTATTGCAGTATGTAGGCCTAAATATATATATAGTAGTATGTAGGCCTAGAAAAAAACCACTAGTGCAAGAGGTGAAAAAGCTGAGATTGTGCATGTCCCTTTAAATACACAAAAACAGGTGTGGATACCCCTTCAAATGAGTGGATTTGGCTATTTCAGCCACACCCGTTGCTGACAGGTGTATAAAATTGAGCACACCGCCATGCAATCTCCAAAGACAAACATTGTCAGTAGAATGGCCTTACTGAAGAGCTCAGTGACTTTCAACGTAGCACCGTCATAGGATGCCACCTTTCCAACAAGTCAGTTCGTCAAATTTCTGCCCTGCTAGAGCTTCCCCGGGCAACTGTCAGTGCTGTTATTGTGAGGTGGAAATGTCTAGGAGCAACAATGGCTCAGGGCGAAGTGGTAGGCCACACAAGCTCACAGAACGAGACCATTGAGTGCTGAACCGCGTACCGTGTACAAATCGTCTGTCCTTGGTTGCAATGTTCACTAGCAAGTTTCAAACTGCCTCTGGAAGAAACATCAGCACAAGAACTGCTTGCCGGGAACTTCATGAAATTAGTTTCCATGGCCGAGCAGTCACACACAAGCCTAAGATCATCATGCGCAATGCCATGCGTCGGCTGGAGTGGTGTAAAGCTCACAGCCATTGGACTGTGGAGCAGAGTAAAACACATTCTCTGGAGTGATGAATCACACTTCACCATCTGACAGTCCGACGGACGAATCTAGGTTTAGTGGATGCCAGGAGAACGCTACCTGCCCGAATGCATAAAGACAACTGTACAGTTTGGTGGAGGAGGAATAATGGTCTGGGGCTGTTTTCATGGTTTGGGCTAGGCCCCTTAGTTCCAGTGAAGGGATATCTTAATGCTACGGAATACAATGACATTCTAGACAATTCTGTGCTTCCAACTTTGTGGCAACAGTTTTGGGAACGCCCTTTCCTGTTTCAGCATAAAAATACCCCTGTGCACAAAGCCAGGTCTATAAATTAATGGTGTGTCGAGATCAGTGTGTAAGAACTTGAATGGCCTGAACAGAGCCCTGATCTCAACCCCATCGAACACCTTTGTAATGAATTGGAACACTGACTGCGAGCCAGGCCAAATCGCTGAACATTAGTGCCTGACCTCATTAATGCTCTTGTGGCTGAATGAAAGCAAGTCCCAGCAGCAATGTTCCAACATCTAGTGGAAAGCTTTCACAGAGGAGTGGATGCAGCTATAGTAGCAAAGGGGGACCAACTCCATATTAATGCCCATGATTTGGGGATGAGATGTTCGACAAGCAGGTGTCCACATACTTTTGGCTATGTAGTGTATGTTCCAGCATTATAGTTCTGACATCAATTAGGCTACATTCTTTATCAATCACTAATATGTGGTGTGGTAGGGGACCATTTGGCTAGCAATTGTCTTTAATGCTAAACTGCTTATTGCAGCTTATGTCATTAATTCATGCTTTGATGTTTAGCCTAAGAGGTTTCCCTGGATCTCTAGGCCTACTACTAGGTAGGTGTATGGAGGGATGAGTGAAGTGTGGGCCATTTCAAAACACTTGTAAGAGAAGAAAAACATGAAGAAACGGAAGATTCAGATTATGTATATTTATTTTTTTCAGTTTTTTTTTTTTGTGAAAAATTGACTGACACAAAATATACATTCACAATTTAAAATGTTTCAGGTTGCAACATTCAAGTATTAATTATCTGTTATAAAATGTGTAACAAAATGTAAAACTATTCTCAACATTGCACACGCCAGAAGTCACTTTTCTCGCCTGTCTGTAAAGGCAAATGTCAAAACAACACATTTTACGCATTTGTGAAGAATATCACAATATTTTAAGCCACATCACATAAGGCTCTTAACAGAACAAAGTAACATTCTTAAAAGTCTCGTGGACATGCGCTTCCACGTGTGCGGAGTGTCTGAATCTAGTCAGTGTCATTGCGCCCGGAGCACATCGGCTCTCGGCATCGCTGTCTCAAGTGTCCCCACTACGGAGCGACGGTAAGCGGCATGGGCAGCCTTGCGCGCCCAAGCCCCGTCTGTCAGTCGCATCACAAATGAAGCACAACCTTTTTGGTTTGAAGATCTATAAGATTCATCTCAGTCTTAACTGATAGTACATCTCTCTTTATCCTTTCCCTGTCCGCCGATCGCCTTCTCCTTGATGTACATCAAATCACTGTGGACGCTCGGGCGCCGGGCGAATGGTGCCACGATGCCGTAGGCGTCTCCATTGTCCTTCTTGTTCTTATTTTTCAAGGACTTACTGCGAAGCATGTCGCAGTACTGCACCGAGACCTTACGGTGGAGGTCTGGGCTCATCTCATTGGGTAGCTTGGCCATGGTGAATAGGGTCTGGAACATTTGATCCACATTGGTGTTGCGCTTGGCTGAGATCTCAAAGTATGCGCACTGCTCGTCTCCCGCCACCAACTGCTCAATCTCTTCCTTCTGCACCTCCCGGTAAAACTCCCGGTCGCCCTTGTTTCCGCAGATAACCAGAGGAACGTCAATGTTCTCCTTGGTCTTGTTTTTCAGGCACGATTTGGTCTCAATGATCTGTTGCTTGAGCCTTTGCACCTCCTGGAAAGAGTCTCTGTTGTCTAAGCTGAAGACCAGGATAAAGACATCACCTGAAGGGAAACAAGAGGAGCAACACATTTAGTATCTTAGCTTCTAAGAAACACATTGACATAGGCTACAGTATTTACATGCGTAGTGGCACCTGTGGCGCGTTGTGCAGCCAATGCAAAATGCGCGCACAGTGCATACACCCTTGAAGCTACAAAAATGCACGACTACAGATTGCTATAGGACATGCACGCTTTGAGTCGCATTAACTAGAGATAGAATATGTACCTGTCAG
The DNA here is from genome assembly GCF_029448725.1 of Salvelinus fontinalis. NCBI lineage: Eukaryota > Metazoa > Chordata > Actinopteri > Salmoniformes > Salmonidae > Salvelinus > Salvelinus fontinalis. The sequence continues at coordinate 21,543,152 of NC_074665.1, forward strand.
TATGGATAGTCTCCTCATTGCAGGGAACGGGTGGTTGCCTGAGGTATCCAATATGTCCAGTTGGTATACATCTCCCTTAATGCTATACAGTTTCCTGTGAAAGTCCTCGATGGTCGGCGTGTACTTTTCCTCATCGAATCTTCCGTTCAGAAACCGGGACACGATGGCTGTTTTGCCCACCTTGGTGGATCCCAAAATCACCATCCTGCAGCAATTCTTTGCCGGGATATCGAAATCGTTCTCTGAAGGAGACATTTTCTTGATCATGATTTTAAAGTAGCCTAAATAGTTGCCTAGAGTGAGTCAAATGTGTTCGGACACTTCGTTTCGTTTGATAGATTCAGCCAAAGTTGGATTCAACAGTAGGCTATCGTTCCAAAGTTCTTAGTGTGCTGCTCTGTTGCGTCTGGCTGAACTATAGCGAGCGCCTGATATTTAAGGTGAAAGCGGAGCCCTCCCCCTCCCGACGTCACGGTATTCAGTGCTCCATTGAGCAGAATGTAAAATGTAATAGGTGCCCACTGATGCATCAGTCAGTTCCAGTCTGAGACTGAGAACGGCTGACCAACTAACTACCTTGGGGACTGGGACAGCTATGCATTGTAGCTTAAAGCACACGAGAAGACGGAGATAAATAAAGCATTGATTCGACTTTGACAGTTGGGCATCTGCATATTTATCTTCATCTATTGTTAGTAATATTGTGCGTAATGTCCGCTTTCTGCAATATTACATTGTTAATAAATTACACAATTTCCGTCATTTAGACTACTCTGGGACATTCTGTTTGGAATGATGATGGACCTTGGACAACTTTAGTAATACTAAATCTACAGAACGGAAGTGAGGACTTGTGACTCAAAATAACCCTCTCCATACCAGCCAATTCCTATGCGTCAGAGCAGTGGGCCTACACAATCTGTCCTTTTACTATTTAACTGTGTCAGATCGTTTGTTTGATTAAAAGGAAAACTGTCCATGCACATTCAGATAGGTGGAAATGAAATTGTCATTCTAGACGTTGCACTGAAGTAATTGAATTCAAGTGTAACAAAATGTAGCCTTGTATTATTCAACAGTGCACTTAGTTGATTACTATTAAGCTAACACTAATACGTTTTGTTAAAGGGACATATTGGTTTCCTACCCTGTAAGCAGTCTATGGATAAGGTATGACAGCAATCCATGCTTTGGTTTTGTTTACCTGGGCACTGTCAAAAAAGTGTTGTTGTGCACATGTGTCTTTACAAAGCCTACCACAAGGGGGCACTCATGTTATGACCCACACATGTGCCTTGGCAAACATGCTTTGTGTGATTATTAGCCATAGAAGCAGTATTTAGAGATGGTTCCCTCAGTGTGTGGCTGCATAATAAATAGCCATTGTGTGTACACACATCTGCCCTTACATGTGTTCCTGTACGCGTATTTGTCCTGTTTCACTGCATGTACAAGTGTGAGGTGTGAAATGGAAATGTTTTTTTTTTGCATATCCCAACTCCCTCTGAGACTAGGGTCACAGCCAAGGATCAGCCATTGTTGACAGAAACCCTAGAGCAATTCGGGTTAAGTGCCTTACTCAAGGGCAGATCAACAGATTTCGTTTTAACTTGTCAGCTAGGGGATTCGAACTAGCAACCGATCAGTTACTACTGGACCAAAACTCTAACCGCTAGACTACCTGCCGCCCAGTATGCGAGCATGTGTCTCTATGATTATTTAAACCTGCACCTGCTTAAGGAAATAGTGTACTAATGTTAAGAACCCAATAATTAGAAATCTCGGAAACCCAAAACACAAACCTTGCGTAATTGCATCAGATGCTGGATTAGGTTTATGAGACGTATGAGAAAAGATAGTAGTGAAGTCTTCACCAAAGCACTCTCAGCCAAAGAACCCGTTCCCCTTGCTCAGACGTTGCATACATCAACCAATGGTTGCGTGCCACGTCATAAAGTATGTAATCGACTGACAGATTGCTATAACATATGTGGTTAGCTGCTACATAAAATAGCTATCCAGGCATTGTAAGATCAAGCACACGTCAGCTACGCCTGGGCAGAGGAATGCACCCAAAGCATGGGCCAAATGTCCCGAAATTCGAAATACGCGAACAAAGTTCTTCGATAGTTGTCGCATCCAGATACCTTTTACGTGCGCCCGTCCACGAGAGACTAGGTATAGGCTAGAGGAAAGGCCCCCCACATGTTTTAGATACCCCTACCCAAGGCAGAACAAAACACAACTATGTTTTTTCACATCTCTAATAACCATATATGAAATAGATGGTTGTTTCGAAATATTTTACTGCAAAAGTGGTTAAATTGATAGATATTGTGACACACACACACAATATTGTGTGACACACACAGTACAGAATATGCCTGGCTGGAAGGGGGATTAGCAACATAAATTCATGTAACCCATTAGTGCTGATATTGCAAAATTTGAACTAGTGGAGTAGGCCTATCGAGGAAGGTGTTTTTGATGATTGGCCACTAGCCTAGTAATCAATATGTAACTTCAACCCTCCCTGAGGTGGAGGGTGGCAGAGGCATCCCCCGCTGGCTGACTCACTGAAGTGGACTTCCAAGTGGGACGAAACCCCTGGTGGGTTATGAAAGAGAGAATCCAGAGGTACTGTGACCCAATGTACCCACAACCTGTTCATGATGACTTACCCAGGGTCTCTCTGACCCAGAGCCTGGTGCACAGGTCTCTAATTTAGGCACGTAACTTGCAGAGTGATGGGGGGGGGGTGTAATGACCCAATATTAGAAACAGGTCAATAATATACCATGATGAGTTTGATTGATTGAAGAAAAAAAATCCCCACTGTAAAGCGTTAAGCAGCTACTGGCTTTATGTGGTTTCGCACCACAGGGCTCCTCAGTGCCCCCCGCTGCTAAATAGCTTTTGATTGTGCCCGGTCCCCAGAGGCAGCTGGCCAGCCTCGTGGTAAACAGGAAAAAAAAAAAGTGAAAACAGGTTATACATTTTTGCAAATGCATAAAATAAAAAAAAACTGAAATATCACAGTTTGGGGTCACTTAGAAATGTCCTTGTTTTCCATGAAAATGTACATGAAATTAGTTGCAAAAGGAATAGGAAATATAGTCAAGACTGACAAGATTATAAATAATGATTTTTAATTGAAATAATAATTGTGTCCTTCAAACTTTGCTTCGTCAAATAATCCTCCATTTGCAGCAATTACAGCCTTGCAGACCTTTGGCGTTCTAGTTGGCAATTTGTTGAGGTAATATGAAGAGATTTCACCCCATGCTTCCTGAAGCACGTTCCACAAATTGGATTGGATTGATGGGGATTTCTTACATACCATACGGTCAAGCTGCTCCCACAACAGCTCAATAGGGTTGAGATCCGGTGACTGTGCTGGCCACTCCATTATAGACAGAATACCAGCTGACTGCTTCTTCCCTGAATAGTTCTTGCTTAGTTTGGAGCTGTGCTTTGGGTCATTGTCCTGTTCTAGGAAGAAATTGGCTCCAATTAAGCGCCGTCCACGATGTTTGGCATGGCGCTGCAAAATGGAGTGATAGCCTTCCTTCTTCAAGATCCCTTTACCCTGTGCAAATCTCCCACTTTAACACCACCTAAGCACCCCCAGACCATCACATTGCCTCCACCATGATGACAGATGGCGTCCAGCAATCCTCCAGCAGCTTTTCATTTTTTCTGCGTCTCATAAATGTTCTTCTTTGTGATCCGAACACCTCAAACTTAGATTTGTCTGTCCATAACACTTTGTTCCAATCTTCCTCTGTCTAGTGTCTGTGTTCTTTTGCCCATCTTAATCTTTTATTTTTATTGGCCAGTCTGAGATATGTCTTTTTCTTTGTAACTCTGCCTAGATGGCCAGCATCCCGGAGTCGCCTCTTCACTGTTGACGTTGAGACTGGTGTTTTGCGGGTACTATTTACTGAAGCTGCCAGTTGAGGACTTGTGAGGCGTCTGTTTCTCAAACTAGACACTCTAATGTACTTGTCCTCTTGCTCAGTTGTGCACCGGGGCCTCCCACTCTTCTTTGGGCTGTTCTGTGAAGGGAGTAGTACACAGCGCTGTACGAGATCTTCAGTTTCCTATCAATTTCTCGCATGGAATAGCCTTCATTTACGTTTCTTATTTTTAATACATTTGCAAAAATGTCTAAAAACCTGTTTTTGCTTTGGCATTATGGGGTATTGTGTGTAGATTGATGAGGGGAAAAAACAATTTAATACATTTTAGAAAAATACTGTAACATAACAAAATGTGGAAAAAGTCAAGGGATCTGAATACTTTCCGAATGCACCGTATATTCACGAGTGCTCCAATGTATACATGTTTTGAAAGTTTAAAACAAGCATTTCATAAATGTAAACGTTCTTATGTTGTATTCCTATGACTAGCGAAATATTGGTGATGAGATAATATTTGGTAAAAAGGTTGCCTATTTTAGCTCGCACAGTATCTGGATCTTCCCTTTTTCTACTGCAGCTTCATTTTATTTGAGTCATTTAGCAGTTACTCTTAACCAACACTCTTATAAAGAGTGACTTATAGGAGGATTTAGCGTTAAGTTCCAGATTTTTTCAAGTAGTCTGCTTGAAACCTCGGTTATTGGCCCAACGCTTTTAACTGCCTGGCTACCTGCTGCTTTGTAATAGACTGGTACTATATAGTCAGCTAGCTAGCTATACATATTGCTAGCTATACATATTGCCAGCCAGTAAATAAATAATTTAGCTAATAAAAGCAGAATCTAGTTTGTGTTAATAAGCTAACCCCATCCATTTTTTGTCATATGATAATGGTATTTGGTCCTATTATTATGGCAGGGGTCAAAGACAGGCAGTAGTGAGAGTGAGAGAACATCACCCATGTTGAGGCAGGGAGAGAACGAACAGGTTATCAGGTGAGAATTTCAATTATAAGGCACTATGAGTTCAACTCCTCATCTTTGCTGACTATAGCCCAAGTGCTATAACAACTGTTGCATACATTCTGATTTAATTTGGTTGTCATGGTAGGGGTCAGAGTGAAAGGGAAGCGTGGTGAAGGGTACACAAATAATAATTGGTTTTGACATTAAAGGGCTCAATTCAATCAGATCTGCTTTAGCCAACATCCTCATAGAGCTGGAACTGGGTTAGAGCTGTCAAATCCACAAGTGGCTCCTGGCATTACACCTAAAGCGGACATTGCCAGAAATCCCATGCAGCCTTGTTTACGAACACTGGAATGTCAGATGTAACCTACACCTCGATTAGGTTGACACAAATCCTAATTATTTCCTTTAATGATTTTTCAATTTGAGCTGAATCATTTCCATATACAGTGGGGCAAAAAAGTATTTAGTCAGCCACCAATTGGGCAAGTTCTCCCACTTAAAAAGATGAGAGAGGCTTGTAATTTTCATCATAGTTACACTTCAACTATGACAGACAAAATGAGAAAAGAAATTCCAGAAAATCACATTGTAGGATTTTTTATGAATTTATTTGCAAATTATGGTTGAAAATAAGTATTTGGTTACCTACAAACAAGCAAGATTTCTGGCTCTCACAGACCTGTAACTTCTTCTTTAAGAGGCTCCTCTGTCCTCCACTCGTTACCTGTATTAAAGATACACTGGTTCTTAATGCAACCGCTGTGTTAGATTTAAAAAAATAACTTTAGTACAAAGCACAGCATGCAATAATCTGAGACGGCGCTCAGCCATTCTCCGCCATGTTGGAGTCCAAAGAGTCCACAAAAATACGAAATAACATCATAAATATTCCCTTACCTTTGATGAACTTTCATCAGAATGCAGTGCCAGGAATCCTAGTTCCACAATAAATCGTTGTTTTGTTTTAGAATGTTCATTTCTTCTGTCGAATTAGCAACTTTGGCTAGCATGGTGTTGCTCACGTGTCCATGAAGATTTTACGCATGAACGAAAAATTCAAAAGTGATAATAAAAGTCGAATAAACTGGCCAAACTCAGTTGAGAATCCATCTTTAGGATGTTTTTCACAAATATATCCAATAACGTCCCAGACGGAGCATTTCTTCGTGTCTACCTAACGCATTGCAGCCAACGATATGACAAACCGAAGTGCGTAGCCAAGTACTACCAATATGGCTGACCTCTCACTCCAACGACTCCCATCCGGTCCCAGAGAAGGCTAAAGACTTCATTCCACGTTCTACTGCCTGTTGACATCTAGTGGAAGGCATATGAAGTGCATACAGATCCATAAATACAAGACAATTGAATAGGTAATGGCTTTCACAGAGACCCATTTCAGAATTTTCACTTTCTGTTTGGAAGTTTGCCTGCCAAATTAGTTCTGTTTTACTCACAGATATAATTCAAACAGTTTTAGAAACTTCAGAGTGTTTTCTATCCAATAGTAATAATAATAATAATAATAATAATATGCATATCATATGATCTAGGACAGAGTACGAGGCCGTTTAAATAGGGCACGATTTTATCCAGAAGTGAAAAGGGTGCCCCCTATTTCCAAGAGGTTAAGAGTAAGGGGAAAGGGGGATACCTAGTCAGTTGTACAACAATGCCTTCAACTGAAATGTGTCGTCCACATTTAACCCAACCCCTCAATCAGAGAGGTGGGGGGGGATGCCTTTAATCGACATCCACGTCTTTGGCGCCCGGCGAACAGTGGGTTAACTGGCTTGCTCAGGGGTAGGACGACAGATTTTTACCATGTCAGCTCTGGGATTCGATCCAGCAACCTTTTGGTTACTGGCCAAACGCTCTAACCACTAGGTTACCTGCCACCTAAGAACACAGTAAAAGTAATGTAGAAAAAAATTAGTATTTAATTTGTGATTGGGATATATTGACCAAATTATCAGGACATTTTTGGATGTAAACCCCCCAATATGCAATCAAAAGTTAAGCCCTCGTCTCTAAAGCAATACAGGCACATAGCAAAGGAACACACTCAGTGCCAATGGCTCCACGGAAACAGCAGAAGAAACTGAACCTTTTAATCATGATGCATTATGCATGTTTATTTCACGCAACAGACTAGAACAAACAATCGACTGTATAAATATGATATTGTGTGTGAGAGAGGCTGCAGAAGAGACATTCAAGCAGAGCTAAATAAAAAGAGCCCTTTCCGATAGCATGGCGAAGGATTTCTAAGAAATGACAGTGAATGCAGACAAGACATGACACATTAAAATGGAGTTAAAAAAATAACTGTTATAACCGGTTAGGTAACGGTGGACACAGAGGGCCTTTATTACAGAGCTAAGGGATGAGACAGAACATTGACAGAGAGAAGGAGAGGTGATCTCTCTTTAACACTGTAGGAGGGAACCAGGGAAGGAGACAGTGCCCTGATATGAAAGACGGGATCCAATTTCCCACTACTGCATGCATCCATCCTTCACCTCACTCCCTCGTTTCACATTACCAATGAGAGGAAGAAATGACATATTTACTTTCCCTGTGATTGTGAAAAAACGCAGGGAGCGAGACCACAAAACACACATAGAAAAAAGATGACCATTAGGCCATTTTAATGTCAGATAACGATCTGTGATAGGAGAAGACAATGATGCAGGTACCTGGTTACTGGTCCAGAGGCGATAGAGGAGAATAATGTGGAACACAAAATGTACAAAGCAAATAGAGGACTTCAAACAGCCGGGTTACAAAGGACTCTGGATGTGTGGGACAGAGAGAAGCAGAGGCAGGCAGGGGACACACAGCTTGGTGCATTAGCAGCTGCAGCCATGCTGGGGGATTGCTACACAGACGGTGATGGGAATACAACACTCGTACTGGGAAGTTGCTCTGTACAAACACGGTTCCCACAAGCTGCAAAACATGGGGTGTCCAGAGTGCACATTACACATATTAACACTGGCCAGCTGCTGGATGCAGGAGGTGTGTTGATCTGGTGTTTGAGACAGTTTTTTGTAAGCAGATGTAATTCTGTAAGTCACAGGGCTCTCCAACCCTTTTCCTGGAGAGCTACCCTCCTCTTATACGTTTTCACTTCAACCCCAGTTGTAACTAACCTGATTCAGCTGATCAACCAGCTAATTATTAGAATCAGGTGCGCTAGATTAGGGTTGGAGTGAACAGGAAAAAGGTTGGAGAGCCCTGGTGTAAGTTACGCAATCAGTTTTGTAATGTTCAGTAGATGCCACTAGTTTCTAATATACCTTCTCTGCATGCACCTCTTCCAGACATGTTCAAACACCTTATGGCCATTGGTGAAGTGAACGTTCATGTATCTGGTAGTTTCTAGTGTGTGCCTATACCTTTTTTGGTCGTTTTTATGGTCTAGTTAAACATTCCTTGCAACCACCCATCCCTTCCAGACAGAACCCCAGACCATGACTCATGGCAGTGCTGCTGTTCCATCAATGTTTATTAAGGGTTTGCATAGCAACAAGTCTGACTGTGTGTGACTCTTTTTCTTCTAGATAAACTCACACCTTGTCACGCCCTGACCGTAGAGAGCTTTTTATGTCTCTATTTTGTTTTGGTCAGGGTGTGATTTGGGTGGGCATTCTATGTTTTTTCTTCTATGATTTGGATTTGTGTGTTTGGCCAGGTGTGGTTCTCAATCAGAGGCAGCTGTCTATCGTTGTCTCTGATTGAGAACCATACTTAGGTAGCCTTTTCCCACCTGTATTTGTGGGTAGTTGTCTAGGTGTAGTTGCATGTCAGCACTCTGTTATTTATAGCTTCACGTTCGTTTTGTTGTTTTTGTTAGTTGGTTAATTCGTTTATTAAAAAATAATGTATTCACATCACGCTGCGCCTTGGTCTCCTCACTACAACGAACGTGACACACCTATTAGGCGAGGTGCTGTCTAGCGGAGTGGAAAACTTGAAAATATTACAAGTATACCAGACAGTGAGCAGCTGCTGTTACGGTCATTGTCACTGAAATCACACCTGTCCTTATATCCCACCCACGTCAGAAGTTCAGAACGACTCAGTGAACACAATGGCAATGTCAACTCCCCCCAGGGACACAGTGCTGCACCACAGGGGAACTACAGCTCTGTAAATGGTCAATTTTAAATGTACATTTTCTCCTCCCTTTCTCTCTCCCTCCCTATCTTTCACTCTCTCTTCCAGAGTGAGCCTGAATTGGCCACAGTAAAAGTTTCTCCATCCATAACTTGAGATGAAAAAGCAAAACCATCTGTCTGACCACAGCCTCACATTGATCTATTTATATGACTTTCCCCAACCCTTTAATCAGTGGCAGCTTCACACAGGTCCATTTAAAACCTCAATGAGTAAGTGTGCTTCTCATCGATCCTAGGGTAGTTATGCTAAATACAGTGGCTTGCAAAAGTATTCACCACCCTTGGTATTTTTCCTATTTTGTTGCCTTACAACCTGGAATGAAAATAGATTTTTGTGGGGTTTGTATCATTTGATTTACACATCATGCCTACCACTTTGAAGATGCAAAATATTTTTTCTTGTGAAACAAACAAGAAATAAGAGAAAAAAACAGAACATTTGAGCTTGCATAACTATTCACCCCCCCAAAGTTAATACTTTGTAGAGCCACCTTTTGCAGGAATTACAGCTGCAAGCCGCTCGGGGTATGTCTCTATAAGCTTGGCACATCTAGCCACTGGGGTTTTTGCCCATTCTTCAAGGCAAAACTGCTCCAGCTCCTTCAAGTTAGATGGGTTCCGCTGGTGTACAGCAATCTTTAAAATCATACCACAGATTCTCAATTGGATTGAGGTCTGGGCTTTGACTAGGCCATTCCAAGACATTTAAATGTTTCGACTTCAACCACTCGAGTGTTGCTTTAGCAGTATGCTTAGGGTCATTGTCCTGCTGGAAGGTGAACCTCCGTCCCAGTCTCAAATCTCTGGAAGACGGAAACAGGTTTCCCTCAAGAATTTCCACGTATTTAGCGCTATCCATCATTCCTTCAATTCTGACCAGTTTCCCAGTCCCTGCCGATGAAAAACATCCCCACAACATGCTGCCACCACTATGCTTCACTGTGGGGATGGTGTTCTTGGCGTGATGAGAGGTGTTGGGTTTGCGCCAGACATAGCATTTTCCTTGATGGCAAAAAAGCTCAATTTTAGTCTCATCTGACCAGAGTACCTCCTTCCATATGTTTGAGGAGTCTCCCACATGCCTTTTGACGAACACAAAACGTGTATGCTTATTTTTTTCTTTAAGCAATGGCTTTTTTCTGGCCACTCTTCTGTAAAGCCCAGCTCTGTGGAGTGTATGGCTTAAAGTGGTCCTATGGACAGATACTCCAATCTCCACTGTGGAGCTTTGCAGCTCCTTCAGGGTTATCTTTGGTCTGTTTTTGCCTCTGATTAATGCCCCCCTTGCCTGGTCCGTGGGTTTTGGTGTGCAGCCCTCTCTTGGCAGGTTTGTTGTGGTGCCATATTCTTTCTATTTTTTAATAACGCCTTTAAATGGTGCTCCTTGGGATGTTCAAAGTTTCTGATATTTTTTTAGAACCCAACCCTGACCTGTACTTCTCCACAACTTTGTCCCTGACCTGTTTGGAGAGCTCCTTGGTCTTCATGGTGCCGCTTGCTTGGTGGTGCCCCTTGCTTAGTGATGTTGCAGACTCTGGGGCCTTTCAGAACAGGTGTAAATATACTGAGATCATGTAACATATCATGTGACACTTAGATTGCACACAGGTGGACTTTATTTAACTAATTATGTGACTTCTGAAGGTAATTGGTTGCACCAGATCTTAATTAGGGGCTGAAAGGGGGTGAATACATATGCACGCACCACTTTCCTGTTTATTTTTTTTTTAACAAGTAATTTTTTTCATTTCAGTTCACCAATGTGGACTATTTTGTGAATGTTCATGACATGAAATCCAAATAAAAATCAATTTCAATTACAGGTTGTAATGCAACAAAATAGGAAAAACGCCAAGGGGGGTGAGTACTTTTGCAAGGCACTGTATAAGCAACAACGGTCTCTGGTCAAAAGTAGTGCACTTAATAGGGGATACGGTGCTATTTAGAACATATACCTCAGTTATAATGTTGATGGTGTGTTAATCAACAACACAGAACACAAGACAGACAGACTGGTAATGAAACAACAGTTCAGGGAGTTATGGGATCAGATCTGTATTTACAGTTTCATTGAGATACATGGGACTCTGCCAACATAGCCATGCAGAAGACATTATGGAATGATTGTCATTGGCTTTTGAGATAAAAATGTCAACTACACGACTAAATAGTGTGAAATATGAAAACTACAGCGCATTCCATTTAAAAGCTGAAAACCATTGATCCAGCCCTTGCATTGTTAAAACTTGCTATTAAAATAGTGCAAGCAGGGATCAAAGTTTTTATAAAGAGAAGTAGAATATCTTGGAATTGGGCCAGGAGGAAGACTGTGTACTTGATCTTTGCCAGAAAGGCAAAAACACCTCCCTTCTCTCTAGCCCACCTCTCGTGCTCTGTGCAGCAGGCTGATGTGGTGTGTGGCCTGGTAGTCAGTCTGGTAGTCTCTGATCTGTAGGTATGATCCTTGGACAAACACAGTCCATCCTTCCTCTTTATTTGTGCTTGCAGCACTGTGCTCTCTGTCGATAGATATCCTCGGTGAAAGGTCTGCAAAAACCAGAGAAAAAACTCCACATAAACAGGGGAAGAGAGTATTACTGTTCCTCCACCGTACCAACCCGTGCCTGGAGCCCCGTGTGTGTCTGCAAAAGGTGTCCCTCATCCTGCATGTTATCCATTGATGTACAATTTTCTGCACCATTGAGCCTCCCTCTAAGGCCATGTCTTATACAGAAATTTGACTGCAGGGCCTCTCTCCCTCCCTACCGATGGACTGGCAACAGGTAGGTGGAGACTGGGGAGGGATATGTTTTGAGTGGGAAGGACAGGGACAGTAAACAGAGCTACCTATTATTTTACTAGTCTGTAAAGGAGTGGGAGGAGGTAGGACATCAAATATTGAGTAGGACATCAAATATTGAGGGATGTTTGGGATGAGAATTGAGCTTACGTATGTTAACAATAACGCTTATTTAAATTCAATGTGAATCAACAATATCTGTGAACGCCTTGAGAGGGAATACAATGGCATAGAAATGTAATCTCATCCTAGTTCTGCAGTGCACTGGCACCCGACTGAAATAGAACACGGACTTGATTGACACACACTTAGTTTCATGTAGTGTGGTTGTGAATGCAGTATCAGGGAAATGCAATCTCAGCTTCTTCTGATGGATATCTTCTTCCCTGAGTCTCCTTGATGTTTGTTTTGAAAGGTGAGTAAATGAGTATGTCTTTATGTGTCGATGACCGGTCTGGTGTGTCATCCAAAGACAGGCAGCTAACAATCACCTTTCTGTTGTCTATCACTGGGGTGTTGATGTCCCTTGCTCACACACGCCCACATGCTCCACCGACAGCACGCACACACACACACACACACCACACCCACAAGCTCCCCCAACCATACGCACACACACGCTCCCCCGACCGCACACACGCGCTCTTATGAGGACTGCCCCTGCAAAGGAAGACCCAGAGTTACCTCTGCTGCAGAGGATAAGTTCCTTAGAGTTACCAGCCTCATAAATTGCATCCAAAATGAATAAATGGTTAACAGAATTCAAATAACAGACACATCTCAACATCAACTGTTCAGAGGAGACTGCGTGAATCAGGCCTTCATGGTCAAATTCCTGCAAAGGAAGCACTGCTAAAGGACACCAATAAGAAGAAGAAAATTGCTTGCGCCAAGAAACATGAGCAATTGACATTAGACCGGTGGGAATCTGTCCTTTGGCTCCAACTGCTGTGTCTTTGTGAGACGCAGAGTAGGTGTTGTGTGTGATTCCCACCGTGAAGCATGGAGGAGGAGGTGTGAGGGTGCTTTGCTGGTGACACTGTCTGTGATTTATTTAGAATTCAAGGCACACTTAACCAGAATGGCTACCACAGCATTCTGCAGAGATACGCCATCCCATCTGGTTTGCGCTTAGTGGGACAATCATTTGTCTTTCAACAGGATAATGACCCAACACACATCCAGGCAGCGTAAGGGCTATTTGACCAAGAAGAAGAGTGATGGAGTGGTGCATCAGATGACCTGGCCTCCACAATCCCCGACCTCAACCCAATTGAGATGGGTTGGGATGAGTTGGACTGCAGAGTGAAGGAAAAGCAGCCAACAAGTGTGCAGCATATGTGGGAACTCCTTCAAGGATGTTGGAAAAGCATTCTAGGTGAAGCTGGTTGAGAGAATGCCAAGAGTGTGCAAAGCAGTCATCAAGGCAAAGGGTGGCTGCTTTGAAGAATATAAAATATACACTGCTCAAAAAAATAAAGGGAACACTTAAACAACACAATGTAACTCCAAGTCAATCACACTTCTGTGAAATCAAACTGTCCACTTAGGAAGCAACACTGATTGACAATAAATTTCACATGCTGTTGTGCAAATGGAATAGACAAAAGGTGGAAATTATAGGCAATTAGCAAGACACCCCCAATAAAGGAGTGGTTCTGCAGGTGGTGACCACAGACCACTTCTCAGTTCCTATGCTTCCTGGCTGATGTTTTGTTCACTTTTGAATGCTGGCGGTGCTTTCACTCTAGTGGTAGCATGAGACAGAGTCTACAACCCACACAAGTGGCTCAGGTAGTGCAGCTCATCCAGGATGGCACATCAATGCGAGCTGTGGCAAGAAGGTTTGCTGTGTCTGTCAGCATAGTGTCCAGAGCATGGAGGCGCTACCAGGAGACAGGCCAGTACATCAGGAGACGTAGAGGAGGCCGTAGGAGGGCAACAACCCAGCAGCAGGACCGCTACCTCCGCCTTTGTGCAAGGAGGAACAGGAGGAGCACTGCCAGAGCCCTGCAAAATGACCTCCAGCAGGCCACAAATGTGCAGGGGTTTAAATACTTTCCGAAAGTACATACATACAGTGTATGTATGTGGAGACCCATTCAAATGAGAGGATTCGGCTATTTCAGCCACAACCGTTGCTGACAGGTGTATGAATGAAATCGAATACACAGCCATGCAATCCCCATAGACAAAACATTGGCAGTAGAATGGCCTTACTGAAGAGCTCGGTGACTTTCGATGAGGCACCGTCATAGGATGCCACCTTTCCAACAAGTCAGTTTGTCAAATTTCTGCCTTGCTAGAGCTGCCCTGGTTAACTGTAAGTGCTGTTATTGGGAAGGGGAAACATTTAGAAGCAACAACGGCTCAGCCGCGAAGATGTAGGCCACACAAGCTCACAGAACGGGACCGGCAAGTGCTGAAGCGCGTAGCCCATCCTCTTTCTATTCTGGTTAGAGCCCGTTTGCTCTGTTCTGTGAAGGGAGTAGTGCACAGCATTGTACGAAATCTTCAGTTTCTTGGCAATTTCTCGCATGGAATAGCCTTCATTTCTCAGGACAAATTTCTTTGTTTCTGGCCATTTTGAGCCTGTAATCGAATCCACACATGCTGATGCTCCAGATACTTAACTAGACTAAAGAAGGCCAGTTTTATTGCTTCTTTAATCAGAACAACAGTTTTCAGCTGTGCTAACATAACTGCAAAAGGGGTTTCTAATGATCAATTAGCCTTTTAAAATGATAAACTTGGATTAGCTAACACAACGTGCCATTGGAACACAGGAGTGATGGTTGCTGATAATGGGCCTCTGTACGCCTATGTAGATATTCCATTAAAAAAAGTTTAAAAAAATAAAACATCTGCCGTTTCTCACTACAATAGTCAATTACAACATTAACAATGTCTACACTGTACTTTTTATCAACTTGATGTTATTTTAATGAACAAAAGCATATTACCTACAGATTCTGAACCTGTCTGCTCACTCCCTCTCTCACTAATATAACGTTTAAGAACGCTTGCGGGGGAGTTTAATAAGAGACAGGAAGACAAAACTTTTCTCTTTATCCTCACTCAATCCTTTCATGTGTGCAGCACGAGGGAGTGTGGATTTGTATGGGCTTGATGTGCCTCAGGACTGAGACAGATGTTGGTCTGCTAACAGTAAGAACTGTTATAGAAACACTTCTGTCACTAAACTGTGACTGTAAAGTTAAACTTCTGTCATTGTAAGCACCGAGGGCAAACCCCATAGGGAGGGGTATCACATTGATCTGATGCAACACATGCTAAGAAACAACCAAACTTAACAAGGCCAAGGCCAATCAAGGAGATCAACATGTAACTTTATTTATGTCAATTTTTGTCATTTAGCACAGTGGCTCTCAACTGGTTTTGCCTCGGGACCCAAATTGAACCAGGTTGTTTCAGTTGCGACCCAATATTTGGATCGCAAAAACAAATGGACAAAATACATGGAAAATATTTTTTTATGCTATGTTGATAGTAAATGTAGCAATTATATGACAAGAGAACAACATTCCCAGCTCTTTCTTTGTCAATAATACAATTTTGCTCATATTTTTGATGAAGAATGTTAAACTCACTGGCTTGAGACCACAAAATCAACCAAAATAGTGCTGCTAATAGCTCTATATTGCAAATACTGTGATTGAAGAAACATTTTTCTGATATTAAAGTATAAAACAATGTAAGTTCATTGTCATTTCTATTCACTTTCTACCTGGCTTCAGTTGTTAACGTTCAGACTGGAGTATTTTTTCACCAGATTTGTTTTATAATCATTTGTTACTCAAGACACCGGCGACCCATTAAAACAATGTGGGTTGTGACTCACCACTTGAGAATAGCTGATTTAGCAGATGCTCTTATCCAGAGCGACATACAGGAGCAATTAGGGTTAAGTGCCTTGCGCAAGGGCACATCAACAGATTTTTCAACTAGTCAGCTCGGGAATTTGAACCAGAGACCTTTCGGTTAATGGCCCGACACTCTTAACTAGGCTACCTGCTGCCCTGTACGTGTCAGTCCATTTAACTGGATGTGATCTGATAGTGTCTGCATTGACGCAGCCTGCTTGTTCAGCGCCTCTCAAGGCTACGAACCCTGTTCACCGCTGAGACAGAAGAGTGTGATAAGATAGCCACAGTGAACAGACAGAAAACAAGAGAGATACTTACCCCTCAAAGATGATGGCCACTTTGTATGAAATGGCTACCACTGCTGTCAGCACCAACCCCACCGGACTGGCATTCCTGGAGGAGGGAGAGGAGCATTATCATATATTCACAATATGTACATTTATTCATAAAGTAAATATGTTATTCCACTGGCAAATGATACAATCTGATTATGTAGATCAGGGGTGGGGAACGTCCGGCCTCCGGGCCGTATACGGCCTACGAGACCGTTTGATCAGGCCCCCGAGCCAATTCATACATTTAAAAAAAAAATATTAAAAAATCTGTTTTTCCACAAAAATGAAATGTTTAAAAAATCCACCACACACCTCCCCCAAAGCTCTGGCGGTACCAGACAGCTCGTCATCATCGAGCACCTGTAGATCATAAAAATGGCTACAGTAAAGAAAAGAAAAGTAGATGAGGAGTGTCACGCTTTCCAAGACAAATGGACAAATGAATATTTTTTTGTCGAAGTGAAAGGCAAACATGTATGCCTAGTTTGTGGGGATGTACTTGCAGTAGTGAAAAAGGCGAATTTGGAGCGTCATTACAGCTCGAAACATGCTAAACTGAATGAGCTGCAAGGACAACTTAGTGTGGATAAAGTCATTGCTCTTCAGTGGGGCGTGGGTGACCAACAAGCCGCATTTACAAAACCTCTTTTGGATGAGGAAAATGTTATGCAAGCAAGTTTTGTGGTGAGCGAGATTATCGCAAAGAAACTGAAGCATCATTCGGAAGGAAAAAACACTGAAGGACTCCGCAAGAAATTTCTTTGGCATGTGATTCAACGACTGACATAACAAAAACCGCCCAATTTGCAATTTTGGTGCGTGGGATTACCGCTGAATTTGACACATGGGAGGAATTGCTGTCTTTGGAAGCCATGCATGGCACCACCAGAGGTGCGGACTTGTTTGAGAGACTTGTCTCGGCTATGAGCAAATTTGAGCTACGGTTTGAAAAATGATGTGGCCTTACTACAGATGGAGCGCCAGCCATGGTTGGCTCGAAAAAGGGGTTAACCTCATTAGTGAAAAAAGACATGAGTCGTCTCAGTCTTGATCCACGTGTATGCAACTGCATCATACATCAAGAAAGTCTGTGTGTACAGTCCCTGAAGGCGAACAATGTAATGGCAACTGTAGTGTCGACCATTCATTTTATCAAAAGCAAAGGCTGAACAACTGCCAGTTTAAGGAGCTATTGAGTGATCTTGAATCGGAGTATGGTGATCTGATTTACCACTGTGAGGTGCGATGTTTGAGCTGTGGAAACATACTCGTGCGGTTTTATGGACTGATCTCTTCATGGAGATGAAGGCGAAACCTGTAGTGGAACTGAGTGATGACAAGTGGATGTGTGATTTGGCCTTCATGGTGGACATGACTTGAGCTTCAAGGGCCGAACCAGCTTCTCAGCGATCTGCTGTCAAATGTGAAATCGTTCGAAGCGAAATTAAAGCTGTGGCAAGTCCAACTAGAAACGGGTAACACAGTTCATTTTCCTACTCCGCAAGGACAAGAGCCTGAGATGACGGGGGAATATGCCGGTGAGTGTGGAAAGCTCGCCAAGGCATTTTTGAGCGATTTAAGGATGTGAAAAGTAAACAACTGGAGTTGAACAAATTTGCAACCCCGTTTAACGTCGAACCAGCGGATGTGCCGGATGGCCTACAACACAAAGTCATTGAGCTGCAAAGCAATAACGAGCTCAAAGCCAGGTACAACAACCTCCCTCTCCTTGAGTTCTACAAAATGTAATGTTAGCGCTGAGCAGTTTCCTGTTCTGAGGAGACATGCACTTAAATTTGCATCTGTGTTCGGGACAACCAAACTGACTCTTGCAAAGACTCGATTCCGCTCAAGACTAACTGACACAAACCTGGAAAACCAGCTGTGAGTAGCGTCGTCTTCTCTGCCAGCTGACATCAAACGCCTCGTCAAAGATAAGCAGTTTCAGCCATCGCATTAGAGGTGAGCTTGAACAAGTAATCATAATAACAACAACATTATTTACAATACTAATATTTATTTAAATTGGATTTGCACTTTTCTAAATACTCAAGGACACAAGAAACGTCAAAAGTCACATTTAAATTATAAAACCAATGTCAGTGATTAAAGTCATATTTAAACTATAAAACCAATGTCAGTGATTAAAGTCACATTAAAACATGAACAAAGCAGAAAATAGCACATTTTAATAATAAGGCCCCTGAATTAATTTATAAATATTCAAATGGCCCTTGATAGCAAAAAGGTTCCCCACCACTGATGTAGATGACACTTTCATGATACTAGCTGATTATATAAAGTGTTTTTAAAGGGGGAGTGTGAATGTATGAAGGCGTGGGATCATTGGGATGACAAACAACAGGAGATGATCAGGCTGGATTCAAGCCATGTGTTTTGTAATCGGATGTCAATTTCAGGCGCCTGTGTGATCGGCAATTATAGTAATTATAGAGGATATGGACAAAGCTGAAAGAAGTTGTAACGAGCTGGACAACAAGAGAAGGAGAGAGAGAGAGTTACTAGGGCTTACATATCCTCTATTTTAAGATATCTTTCAACCTGGTTTGGGGAACAACTGAAGACTATTTCTTTTCTGCACAAGCGATTACTAAGGGAGCAAATGACCACTCTGCTTTCAGATGGAGTCTGGCCACGCTTCATGTGGACTCAATTAGGCACTAATCACACACATATTGAGCAGCAGTAGCATTAACAGTGAGGGATGAGATATGGAAGGCTTTTGGGAACGAAATGGAAGGCGCGCACACACACACACTTGCTGCCTAACTTCTCTTGATCTGGCTGAAGTTCTGCTGGGGGGTAAACGAAACATGGGCATTGTTGGTCAAAGTGCCCCTTTTCCATTGAATTTCATTCAGAAACAACTGAATGACAATAGTAAGACAAAGCGTCACCTTGAGTAATCCAGCCTAACCAAAACAGCTGTCATCATTTATCAAGTGTTATGCTTCTGTGCAAAGTCCGTACTCATTATTTTGCAGTGGGTTTAAAACCTAGTGAAAAGTTGGAACAAAGGTGAAATAAAGGTGAAGTTAAAGGGATACTTTTTTTCAATGAGGCCCTTTACCTACTTCCCCAGTGTCAGATGAACTAGTGGATACCATTAGCATTAGTGTGTCCAGTATGAAGGCAGTTTCGGGAGTCAACGCTAACTAGCGTTAGCGCAATGACTGGTAGTCTATGGGTATCTGCACGCTAGTGGATACCCATAGACCTCCAGTCATCGCGCTAATGCTACTTAGCATTGGCTCGAGAAACTACCTCTTCAAGGAAAGTGCAAACAAGGACTTGTTGTTGTTGGACTTATATGTTACCATCTGGTGCAAACATATAATAAATAAATAAATACCTTATTCAGCACCAGAACCAGAAGTGAGCCACATTCATTATACAGATCTATTCTACGCAGCTGACAAAACCCACTCGATAATATGGGTCACTAGCTATATTTTGACATCCCCATTGCCCTACATCCCTACATCCCACACCGTCCTACTGTTCTACGTTACATGAGCCGTGAATTGGCCGTGCAGAGCCAGACATGTAAAGTACTGTAACTAGAGCTTTTCACTGACTCAGAGCAGCAGCATGTGTCAGACTCACCCAGTCTGGACGTGACTAAATGCCACACAACATGGCCTGCATATTAGTATGAGCTGTTTGTCGGGCCTCTACTACAGACTGTGGCTACATGTCAAATGACATTCCCTATGGTGTACTACTTTAGACTATAGCCTTATGTGACTTTGGTCAATTTTATAGAGAGTAATGTGTAGTGGTTTGGTGCTCTAAGATCTGTATAAAATCTTTAGAAAACTTTTGCCTACAGTTGTCATAACATTCGGCTAAAACACATATAGATCTGGGGTGCATAGAGTACCAAAGTATGAGTCATAATACCCATAAAACCTAGTAGTCAAACAAGGAAATGTTTCCAATTGTTTTCCCACCATTCATTTTTCCCATAGGGGATTTTAGAAACACTTAAAATAAGGGTTGTGTTTCATGTAGGCTTACATTTGTGTGACGTTTCGATAACCGTGAAAATTCTCTCTAGGAAAAGGTGACTTATCAATATATTCACCTGCATTTACCCCCCAAACATGAAATGCTAATTATCTGCTAATGTGGCTATCATAAAGAACTACAAATGCCATTATGATCTGGACGAGACTGCCAAATCGAGGCAAAGGTGAGAATCTCTAGATTCTAATTAATAAATTGGCAAAATTTCATTAAATTGACAATTCTGTGAACTGTCTTGTGCAAGTTTTAACTTAACACCATACCTGTTAGCTAAGGTGTCAGCAAGAGATGATGTGCAGAAGCTTGCAGGGATTTGCAGTCTTGCATGATGTCTACTTTGATGCTCATGATCATTTTCTGATCTGAGAGTAAATAGTGCCGAATATATTGATAGTCACCTTGTCAGAGAGAGATGTACATGGTTATCAAAACATCGCCAGGGTAAGCCTTATTTTAAGTGTTTCTAAAATTCCCCATGGGAAAAATGAACAGTGTAAAAACTATTGAAACCATTTCCCTGTTTGACTGCTAGGTTTTATGGGTATTATGACACTGTGGGGCTCTATTAAATTAAAAAAAAAAGTTATTGGTCGAGTTTGACTTGTGTCATGCACAAAGTAGATGTCCTAACCGACTTGCCAAAACTATAGTTTGTTAACAAGAAATTTGTGGAATGGTTGAAAAACAAGTTAATGACTTGTTAAACTTCCGACTTCAGCTGTACGTAAACAGTGACCAGTGCGTGTGCGCGCGCGTGCGCACACACACACACACACACACACACACACACACACACACACACACACACACACACACACACACACACACACACACACACACACACACACACACGTCTTCCAACATATGTCAGGGAGATATATATATACACACACACACTACTCACACTTTGTATTGCATATTTGAAATCTTTACCTTAACACTAGATGTCATTTCTGAAACATAGTGTAAAGGGAGAACCAGCACAGTAGTGATAATTTTGATTAAAACACACACACACACACACACACACACACACACACACACACACACACACACACACACACACACACACACACACAGGTCACTTTAATAATGTTTACATACAGTTGAAGTCGGAAGTTTACATACACTTAGGTTGGAGTCATTAACTTGTTTTTCAAACATTCCACAAATTTCTTGTTAACAAACTATAGTTTTGGCAAGTCGGTTAGGATATCTACTTTGTGCATGACACAAGTCATTTTTCCAACAATTGTTTACAGACAGATTATTTCACTTATAATTCACTGTATCACAATTCCAGTGGGTCAGAAGTTTACATACACTAAGTTGAATGTGCGTTTAAACAGCTTGGAAAATCCCAGAAAATTATATAGGCTAATTGACATCATTTGAGACACTCGAAGGTGTACCTGTGAATGTATTCCAAGGCCTACCTTCAAACTCAGTGCCTCTTTGCTTGACATCATGGGAAATTCAAAAGAAATCAGCCAAGACCTCAGAAAAAAAACTGTAGACATCCACAAGTCTGGTTCATCCTTGGGAGCAATTTCCAAACGCCTGAAGGTACCAGGTTCATCTGTAAAAACAATAGTACGCAAGTATAAACACCATGGGACCACGCAGCCGTCATACCTCTCAGGAAGGAGACGCGTTCTGTCTCCTAGAGATGAACGTACTTTGGTGCGAAAAGTGCAAATCAATCCCAGAATAACAGCAAAGGACCTTGTGAAGATACTGGAGGAAACCGGTACAAAAGTATCTATATCCACAGTAAAACGAGTCCTATATCGACATAACCTGAAAGGCCGCTCATCAAGGAAGAAGCCACTGCTCCAAAACCACCATAAAAAAAGCCAGACTATAGTTTGCAACTGCACATGGGGACACAGATCATACTTTTTGGAGAAATGTCCTCTGGCCTGATGAAACAAAAATAGAACTGTTTGGCCATAATGGCCATCGTTATGTTTGGAGGAAAAAGGGGGATGCTTGCAAGCCGAAGAACACCATCCCAACCGTTGAAGCATGGGGGTGGTGGCAGTATCATGTTGTGGGGGTGCTTTGCTGCAGGAGGGACTGGTGCACTTCACAAAATAGATGGCATCATGAGGCTGGAAAATGATGTTGATATATTGAAGCAACATCTCAAGACATCAGTCAGGAAGTTAAAGCTTGGTCACAAATGGGTCTTCCAAATGGACAATGACCCCAAGCATACTTCCAAAGTTGTGGCAAAATGGCTTAAGGACAACAAAGTCAAGGTACTGGAGTGGCCATCACAAAGCCCTCAATCCTATAGAAAATGTGTGGTCAGAACTGAAAAAGCGTGTTAGAGCAAGGAAGCCTACAAACCTGATTCAGTTAGACCAGTGTCATGACGTTGCCTGTTTGGGTACAGCAAGCCCCATCCCCCTCTCCCTGCCACCCCCTTTCCTCCTTCAACTAGGTTGCTGTGGTCAGAAAGACGTCGTAAATTCCTGAGAATCTCCTCATGGACGCACAGTATAGCAGAGGGTACACTTTCATAGAGAACAAAGGGATTTCTTCCACCTCACAGAACTTGAGGTACGAACAAATTTCATGTTCCGGGAAAAGTATAAAAGATCGGTGAAGATTCCAGCTATGAACTGGTCCGTTTGTCACAACTTGGGAAATTCACGGGAGACTGTGTGGCTACATTACCATACCGCTGTTTATATAATAGCCTCAGATATGAGGTTTACATCTAATTGTTGTATAAGATGAATGAGTGAGTATGATACCGTTTGTATAATTGTGTAATATGATTTTGGACTGTTTAATGAAAAAAATCCAATCCCTTTTGATTTGAACTAAATCAGAGGACCGCCCCTGAGCCCAGTTAGGGTCAGACATCCTGGGACAGCCGATTTCTGCAATTCCGAATAAAAACCCAACTTTGAGAAATTATCACTAGACCATGTTTTTCTCCATTAGGAGTGGATGAAGGTTGCAGACCATTGCTGAATCTTTTAACCATACCACGTGGTTAAACTCTTAGACTATCGATACCGACAGAATAAGAACAAGTCTTTGATATTGATTACTAGTCTGCAGCTAGGAATTCGGTATCATTGAACGCGAAGAACGACAACCGCCGAAACATCCATTCTATAACGAATGTCACTTTGAACTATCCACAATAACCACGACAGAGAGAGGACGAAACTCTCCAACAGAAACAAACTTTTCACCAGCGATCAAGACGACACACTGAGCGTAAATATATATATATTGATTGAAATTGTTCCCGAATGAGTGAGCGTTCATGTGCAAAGGATTAGCATCTCAATTGTTATAGTTATCACTCTGTAGTGACTTCCTAGTCGACTCCCAATTCCCTTTCGTTTAACAAGCCGCCATGTCGGTTTAGCCCACTAGGGCGATTCTCCTATTATTTCTTGTAACCATATGTACTTTGTTTGTTTGTTTATGCATTTCTGTGAATTACTTAGTAATAAATAAATTATTTAAGACAATTGGTGTATGGATGACTCATAGTGAAGACTGGGTTAGTGCAGATAACCAACAATTTACAAACATTTGGAATGACACTAACGTGAGGTAAAGTAAATAATTAATTAATTCGAAGACTAATTGATCAGATAAAATATCTGAAAAGTTATTTTAGGAAATGATAACTTTGTAATCTGAATATTTTTCCTTGGTGCCCCAACTTCCTAGTTAATTAGTCACGTTATTAATCAGTTGATTGAATGGGCCAAAATTTACCCAACTTATTGTGGGAAGCTTGTAGAAGGCTACCTGAAACGTTTGACCCAAGTTAAACAATTTAAAGGCAATGCTACCAAATACCAATTGAGTGTATGTAAACTTCTGACCCACTGGGAATGTGATGAAATAAATAAAAGCTGAAATAAATCATTCTCTCTACTATTATTCTGACATTATACATTCTTAAAATAAATTATCCTAACTGACCTAAGACAGGGAATTTTTACTAGGATTAAATGTCAGTAATTGTGAAAAACTGAGTTTAAATGTATTTGGCTAGGGTGTATGTAAACTTCCGACTTCAACTGTATTCTCGTGAAGGCCATCCTATTCAACTATTGCTGTACATTTACTATTCTATCCATGTAGTCTTCAGATATACTGTCTAGTATATGCACAGAAATATTTGAATAGGATGGCCTTGACTAGAATACAGTATATAACCATTTTCATATGCCAAACAGTATTTAACATTAAAAGTGACCAGTGTTCCATGTCTATGTACATAGGGCAGCAGCCTCTAAGGTGCAGGGATCAGTAACCAGGTGGTAGCCGGATAGTGACAGTGACCAAGTTCAGGGCAGGTTACTGGGTGGAGGCCGGCTAGTGGCAGTCTGGGCGGCCTTGAGAAGAAAGCTGTTTTCCCAGTCTCTCGGTCCCAGCTTTAATGCACCTGTACTGACCTCGCCTTCTGGATGATAGCAGGGAAAACAGGCTGTGGCTCGGGTGGCTGAGGTTCTTTATGATCTTCTTGGCCTTCCTGTGACACCGGGTGCTGTAGATGTCCTGAATGACAGGTAGTGTGCTCCCGGTGATGCGTTGGGCTGACCGCACCACCCTCTCAATGGTGCATCTGTAAAAGTTTGTGAGGGTCTTAGGGGCCAAGACAATTTCTTCAGCCTCCCGAGGTTGAAGAGGCGCTGTAGTGCCTTCTTCGCCACACTGTTTGTGTGGGTGGACCCTTTCAGATTGTCAGTGATGTGTACACAGAGGATCTTGAAGCTTTTCACCTGCTCCACTGCATGCTCCCTCTCCTGAAGTCCACGATCAGCCCCTTCATTTTGTTGAGGGAGAGTATTTTCCTGGTACCACTCCGCCAGGGTTCTCACCTCCTCCCTGTAGGCTATCTCGTCGTTGTTGGTAATCAGGCCTACCACTGTTGTGTCGTCTGCAAACTTGACGATTGAATTGGAGGCGTGCATGGCCACGCAGTCATGGGTAAACAGGGAGTACAGGAGGGGGCTGAGCATGCACCCTTGTGGGGCCCCTGTATTGAGGAACAGCGTAGTGGAAGTGTTATTGCCTACCTTCACCATTTGGGGCGGCCAGTCAGGAAGTTCAGGACCCAGTTTCACAGGGTAGGATTCAGACCCAGGGTCCCGAGCTTAATGATGAGCTTCGGGGATACTATGGTGTTGAAGGCTGAGCTGTTGTCAATGAACAGCATTCTTACATAGGTAGTCCTCTTGTCCAGATGGGATAAGGCAGTGTGCAGTGCGATGGCGGTTGCATCACCCGTGGATCTATTGGGGCGGTATGCAAATTGCAGGGGGTATAGGGTGTCGGGTAAGGTGGAGGTGATATGGTCCTTAAGTAGCCTCTCAAAGCCCTCCATGATGATAGAAGTGAGTGCTACTGGGCGATAGACATTAAGTTCAGTTACCTTCACTTTCTTGGGTGCAGGAACAATGGTGAACATCGTGAAGCAATTCAATTCGCCTCCATGTTTTGCTACGTTGCGTGTCGGTTTGTACTGAACAACACATTTCCCCGAAACGGTGCGCACCCTTCTTCAACAGCCTTTGGGGGTCACAATTTGAAATCAATCTTCCTATTTCTTTTCGACCCTTTTCCCCAATCTCCGCCCCGAGAAATATGACATTTGTGATGTCAGGTAAAAAAAGGTAATCCTTTATCTCTCGTGTAACTTTGGAGTTATCGCTGGGAGGACATGACAATAGACATTCTCATTCCCACCTATAGGAAAAAGGGATTAGTTTTTGTCCTTCTCCATTTTCAAAGTTGTATCTCTAGGCAATGTGTTACATATACTGTACATATACAGTGTGTGGGTTGGATAACAAACAACGTACAGTATTCTTTCCATTATGAAAGGATACATTATCATTGCTTTAGACGGTAAAGGAGGACCTGGCCTGGAATGGCTGCCAGGCCGGCAGACGCAACCAGGCCGGTAGACACCCAAGGGAGGATCCCTCCTCTGCATTTCATTGAGTTCCATTCATCTTTATATCTCATGTCATCTGATTACCTTTCTTAATTGGAGCAGTGGGATCAATGTTAATTTGATTCCTGCTGTCCTGTTCTAGGCCAGGACAGAGGTGGATGACAGAGAGGAGGAGACAAAATAAGAGGGAGAGAAGATGAGAGTGAATGAAAGTCGGTGGGTAGATGAGGAGGAGGTTTGGATACTTGGGTCAAGGTGACCACGACACACCTGAAGGACACTCTTTGTCTGATGACGTGACCAAGCCACCCACCTTTGGAATACAACAAACGTGTATGCATATCCCCACATGCTCAGAAACGGCAAATTCATGAGAACACCCACAGACACTCACACAGAGGTAAATTCAGAATAACTGTATAAGAACAGTGACTACCTGGGAATTGCTTTGGTCCTCTGTTTTGCATCAGAACCTACTGAAGTTACCCATTGTGTAAAAACATCCTGAACTTATTGTGCCAAAATGACAAAGATTATAGACTCAAAATTCAGCACAAGAGCTAATCTAACAAACGCCTTCGCACATGTATTATCACTACAGAAAAGCGAGTGCAAACACTGAACCCCCCCCCCCACACACACACAACTCCCCCACACACACACAATGGCCGTCACCTAGGGAAAGTGTCATCTCAAATTGAACAGCAGAAAGTAGGTCAATGAGATTCCGTCGAGGGAACAGCGCGACAGGTTGTCGGTGTTGTCGCTGCAGACCAGATCGCTGGGTGGGTGACTCATGCTGACGCCTTGCTCAATACGGACCTTTTTTCCATTCTGTTCAATACGTGTCCATCCGCCATGCAGGCAGGGTGGAAGGCCTCAGTCAGGGACAGCTGGCTAGAACAGCAACGTCATGGCCCCAGGATGACCACAGGAGAGAGAGGAGCGGATAGGAAGGAAGAGAAGGTAACAGAGGGATTGAGACTTGAATAGAAGGGCAAACCTGGGGGATTTGAGACCAACATAAAACCTAGATGATATGCTGGGGGATTGAGACCAAAATAAAACCTAGATGACATGCTGGGGGATTTAAGACCAAAATAAAACCTAGATGATATGCTGGGAGATTTAAAACCTTTTCTCAATAGGGGGTGCTGTTTTCACTTTGTAAAAATTTTGTTCCCAAATTAAACTGCCTCGTACTCAATGCTTGCTCGTACAATATGCATATTATTATTACTATTGGATAGAAAACACTCTAGTTTCTAAAACCGTTTGAATTATATCTGTGAGTAAAACAGAACTCAAGTTGGAGCAATTTTCCTGTGAGGAAGTGAGAAATCTGAAATCAGTCAGGCTGTTCCGAGGTCAGTTTATTAATTTGCAAGTCGTCTATTGGTCGAGATATGCACTGCATACGCCTTCCCCTAGATGTCAGCAAATAGTGAGAATTGGAATGGTGTTGCTAGGCAGATCTGAGGCCATATAAAGGGTTTGGGAACGTGGGGTCCACTCTTTTCAACATTCGCCATGACGCAAGACAGACCTCAGGATGGCGTTCTGGAAAGCTACCGTTATAGGCCTTAGATATATCCGGCTCTGATTTTATTCGATATAGGTGTTAAAGACATCATGTTGTTATTTTAAACTGAGTTATACCAGTTTATATCACTATATTGCGATTTTCGGATATTTCTTTGTGCTGCGTTCTAGTGAGTTGGGCACGTCTGGGCCACATGGCTAATGTTTACTGCTAATTCCAAAGTTGAAGGCGACAATCTACAACCGAGCAACGATTCTTTTGGACAAAGGACAACTTGCCCAAGATTCTGATGAAAGCTCATTAAAAAGTAAGAACTATTTATGATGTTAATTCGTTGTTCTGTTGAAAAATGTAAAACTCAAATTCCGCCATTAATTTCGGTGCGGCCTCGCTTTAACGCACGCTGTATGTCGTAGTAACGTTAATTTAAAAAATCTAACACAGCGGTTGCATTAAGAACTAATGTATCTTTCATTTGCTGTCCAACCTGTATTTTTTAGTCAAGTTTATGATTAGTTCCTGATTAGATTAGGTGCCTCTCCCAAGATTTCTCCCGACATATTGTTGGCAGCTTGGCTACTATTCTCATTGTATAACCACGATTTGTGCCGCTAAATATGCACATTTTCGAACAAACTCTATATGTATTGTGTAATATGATGTTATAGGACTGTCATCTGAAGAAGTTTGAGAAGGTTAGTGAAAAAATGTATATCTTTTGCTGGGTTATTCGTTATCGCTAAGGTTGGCTTGAATCAATGCTGTTGTGTGGTTGGCTATTGTAGTAAGCTAATATAATGCTATATTGTGTTTTCGCTGTAAAACACTTACAAAATCTGAAATATTGGCTGGATTCACAAGATCTTTGTCTTTCATTTGCTGTACGCTGTGTATTTTTCATAAATGTTTTATGATGAGTATTTAGGTAATTCACGTTGCTCTCTGTAGTTATTCTAGTTGCTTTGGTG
This sequence comes from Salvelinus fontinalis, assembly GCF_029448725.1. NCBI lineage: Eukaryota > Metazoa > Chordata > Actinopteri > Salmoniformes > Salmonidae > Salvelinus > Salvelinus fontinalis. The sequence continues at coordinate 21,571,757 of NC_074665.1, forward strand.
AGAGTTGTGATGGTGGCTGCAATGTAAAACTATGATTTATACCTGAAATATGCACATTTTTCTAACAAAACATATGCTATACAATAAATATGTTATCGGACTGTCATCTGATGAAGTTGTTTCTTGGTTAGTGACTATTTATATCTTTATTTGGTCGAAATTGTGATAGCTACCTATGCAGGAAAAAAATGGTGGAAAAAAAAAGTTGTGTCTTTTGCTATCGTGGTTAGCTAATAGAAATACATATTGTGTCTTCCCTATAAAACATTTTAAAAATCAGAAATGATGGCTGGATTCACAAGATGTGTATCTTTCATCTGGTGTCTTGGACTTGTGATTTAATGATATTTAGATGCTAGTATTTACTTGTGACGCTATGCTAGGCTATGCCAGTCAGCTTTTTTACTGATGGGGGTGCTCCCGGATCCGGGATTGTGATGAAGTAGAAGTTAAGACCAAAATAAAACCTACATTTAGGGGATTTGAAACCAACATAAAACCTACATGACATGCTGGGGGATAGAGACCAAAATAAAACCTAGATGACATGCTGGGGGATTTAAGACCAAAATATAACCTACATTTAGGGGATTTGAGACCAAAGTAAACCTAGATGACTTGCTGGGGGATTAGAGACTAAAATAAAACCTAGATGACATGCTACTGGATTTAGGACCAAAATAAAACCTAGATGATATTCTGAGGGATTTAAGACCTAAATAAAACCGAGATGACATGCTGGGGGATTTAAGACCAAAATAAAAAGCAAATTACATGCTACTGGATTAAGGACCAAAATAAAACCTAGATGATATGCTACGGGATTTGAGACCAAAATAAAACGATATGCTGGGGGGATTTAAGACTAAACTAAATCATATACATTTTTACTTGTCATACGCTACATAAACAACAGGTGTAGTAAACTAATAGTGAAATGCTTAGTTACGGGTCTTCCCAACAATGCAGAGACCAAAAAAAACAAAAAAAAACAAGGAAGAAATACACAATGAGTAACGATTGGCTATATACACAGAGTACCAGTACCGAGTCGATGTCCAGGGGTACAAGGGTATTTGTGTTTAGATATATATGTATACTATAGGTAGGGGTAAAGTGACTAGGCAACATGAGAGATAATAAACAGTAGCAGCAGCGTATGTGATGAGTCAAAAGAGTTAGTGCAAAAAAGGTCAATGCAGATAGTCCGGGTAGCTGTTGGTTAACAATTTAACTTACTATTTAGCAGTCTTATGTCTTGTGGGTAGAAGCTGTTCAGGGTCTTGTGTGCAATAATAGTGCAATAGTAATGTTTAACATGATTTTTTAATAACTACCTACCTCTGTACCCCACACATACAATTATCTGTAAGGTCCCTCAGTCGAGCAGTGAATTTCAAACACACATTCAGTCACAAAGACCAGGGAGGTTTTCCAATGCCTTGCAAAGAAGGGCACCTATTGGGACGTGGGTAAAACAAAAAGCAACCATTTAATATCCTATGAAAAATTATGAAGTTATTAATTACCATTTGGATGGTGTATCAATACACCCAGTCACTACAAAGACACAGGCGTCCTTCCTAACTCAGTAGCCGGAGAGGAAGGAAATCGCTCAGGGATTTAACCATGAGGCCAACAGTGACTTTAAAACAGTTATAGAGTTGAATGGCTGTGATACGAGAAAACTGAGGATAGATCAACAACATTGTAGTTACTCCACAATACTAACCTCATTGACAGAGTGAAAAGAAGGAAGCCTGTACAGAATACAAATATTCCAAAATATGCATCCTGTTTGCAACAAGGTACTAAAGTAATACTGCAAAAAATGTGGCAAAGCAATTCACTTTTTGTCCTGAATACAAAGTGTTGTTTGGGATAAATCCAATACAACACAATACTGAGTACCACTCTCCATATTTTCAAGCATAGTGCTGGCTGCATCATGTTATGGATATGCTTGTAATCATTAAGGAATTTTTCAGGATAAAAAAGAAACGGAATGGAACTAAGCACAGGCAAAATCTTAGAGTAAGACCTGGTTCAGTCTGCTTTCCACCAGACACTGGCAGGGGAATTCACATTTCAGCAGGACAATAACCTAAAACACAAGGCCAAATCTACACTGGAGTTGCTTACCGTGTAGACAGTAAAGGTTCCTGAGTGGCCGAGCTACAGTTTTGACTTAAATCTACTTGAAAATCTATGGCAAGACGTGAAGATGGTTGCCTATCAATGATCAAGAACCATTTGACAGAGCTCGAAACATAATCCAGGTGTGGAAAGCTCTTAGAGACTTATCCAGAAAGACTCACAGCTGAAATCACTGCCAAAGGTGCTTCTACAAAGTATTGAGAGTTGCTTCTACAAAAGGTGCCTCTACAAAGATGTGTGAATACCTATGTAAATTAGATATTTCTGTATTTCATTTTCAATAAATGTGCAAAAATGTCACTTTTCATTATGGCGTATTGTGCGTAGATGGGTGAGAGAAAACAATTTAATCCATACACAGTATTCAGCTCTAGACTTTTTCCACATTTTGTTGTGTTACAGCCTGAACTCAAAATGAGCTCAGGTGCATCCTGTTTCCATTGATCATCCTTGAGGTGTTTCTACAACTTGATTGGAGTCCGCCTGTGGTAAATTCAATTGATTGGACATGATTTGGAAACGCACACACCTGTCTATATAAGGTCCCACAGTTGACAGTGCATGTCAGAGCAAAAACCAAGCCATGAGGTCGAAGGAATTGTCCATAGTGCTCCGAGACAGCATTGTGTTGAGGCACAGATCTGGGGAAGGGTACCAAAACATGTCTGCAGCATTGAAGGTCCCAAAGAACAGTGGCCGTCATCATTCTTAAATGGAAGAAGTTTGGAAATACCAAGATTCCTAGAGCTGGCCGCCCGGCTAAACTGAGCAATCAAGGAAGAAGGGCTTTGGTCAAGGAGGTGACCAAGAACCCGATGGTCACTCTGACAGAGCTCCAGAGTTCCTCTGTGGAAATGGGAGAACCTACCAGAAGGACAACCATCTCTGCAGCACTCCACCAATCAGGCCTTTATGGTAGAGTGGCCAGACGGAAGCCAATCATCCTCAGTAAAAGGTACATTACAGCCCGCTTGGAGTTTGTCAAAGGCACCTAAAGACTCTAAGACCATGAGAAATAAGATTCTCTGGTCTGATGAAAACAAGATTCAACTCTTTGGCCTGAATGCCAAACGTTACGTCTGGTGGAAACCTGGCACCATCCCTACAGTGAAGCATGGTGGTGGCAGCATCATGCTGTGGGTGTGTTTTTCAGCCGCAGGGACTTGGAGACTAGTCAGGATCCAGGCAAAGATGAACGTAGCAAAGTACAGAGAAATCATTGATGAAAACCTTCTTCAGAGTGCTCAGGCTGAGGCAAAGGTTCACCGTCCAACAGGACAACGACCCTAGGCACACTGCTAAGACAACACAAGCGTGGCTTAGGGACAAGTCTCTGAATGTCCTTGAGTGGCTCAGCCAGAGCCCGGACTTGAACCCGATCTAACATCTCTGGAGAGACCTGAAAACAGCAACGCTTCCCATTCAACCTGACAGAGCTTGAGAGGATCTGCAGAGAAGAATGGAAAAACTCCCCAAATACAGGTGTGCCAAGCTTGTTGCTTCATACCCAAGTAGACTTGACGCTGTAATCACTGCCAAAAGTGCTTCAACAAAGTACGGGGTATGAATGAGAAAAAGCCCCGATTTAATCACATTTTACAATATGGCTGTAACTTAACAAAATGTGGAAAGGGTCTGGGGTCTGAATACTCTCTGAAGGCACTGTATATGCAGAGTCAGGAAGGATATTAGGAGTGGAGGGGAAGGAGGTGTGAAGAATGTTATAAGGTGATGATGGCGAGAGTGTATCGGGGGTTGACAAACACAGGAGGACGGTTTTCAGGTGCTGGTGAATGAGGGATGTCTCTCTGTTAGAGCCAGATGTATATGTATAGCAGTTAAAGTGTTAAAACCTACTCGAGACAATACTGCATCAGTCTCAATGCATCTGCTAATCTCCTTTAGGTCATGGGATGGACGGAGTAAGAGTAAGTGGGTGTGTGTGTGTGTGTGTGTGTGTGTGTGGAGGTGCTTTGCCTGGATGAGCTAAGGAGAGCAAGGGAAGCAGAAAATGCCTACGTGAAAATCTATTTTATGGCAATGGAGACAGAGAGGTGGTCAAATCCCGAAAAAAAACTAGGCACCAGGAACGTGTTAAGAATGATCCCAGGAGATGAAGCCTCATAACTGTTGAACAGTCATGTGACGTTAAGAAATTAATGAACATGCAGTAATGCAACATCTCCAGTACTGTATCAGTCTGCATCATTGATACAATGGTGCAGTGCAATAGTTTGTGTGACTAAACAGCCTTTCGAAACCAATATCTGACCACTGAGCCACACGTGCGCCTCACGTGCATGTGGGGGTCACCAGTTCACATATGAGTGGTCGGCACACCTCAAGGTCCGACTGTAGCCCTTTCATCCCTGGGGTTACTGACGCACGAGCACGGGGGGATGCTGGAACGGCACAGAGGCGATACTGCTGCCTAGCAGCTCAAACTATTTAAAAATGGAGGGAAAGAGAGGGAGTGCAGGGAGAAAAGTAGGGAAGAAAGGGAGCTGCAGGAAAGGAGGATAATAGGTTGCAGCAATAGGCTGCTCTCTCCTGTTGTGTCTGCCTAGCAACAGTGCCAAGCCACTCACCAGTGGTTTGGTCACTGTTGTCATGGAGACCACACACACACACATACAGTTTTCCGCTCCTGAAGGAGAAGTGATTCGAAACTCATAAACAGCCTGGTACGGCAACTACACAGAGTGACGTTTGACATTTGTAGTGCTCGTCATCGTTCCCCAGCTCCAAAATTATCATCTAATTGAGTCTTTATTTATACAGATTAGACGCAATTCCCTCAAGGTTTTGCATCGCTATGTTTTATCATGTACCGAAATTCAATTATTTCTTTCCTGCAGGTAGAGTTTTTTTGTGTCCTGCATGAACACTCTGAAATAAATCAAATCAAAGTTTATTTGTCACGTGCGCTGAATACAACAGGTGTAGACCTTACAGTGAAATGCTTACTTACAGGTGCTAACCAATAGTGCAAAAAAGGTACGAGGTGAACAATAGGTAGGTAAAGAAATAAAACAACAGTAAAAAGACAGGCTATATACAGTAAGGAGGCTATAAAATTTAGCGAGGCCACATACAGACACTGGTTAGTCAGGCTTATTGAGGTAGTATGTACATGTAGATATGGTTGAAGTGGCTATGCATATATGATGAACAGAGAGTAGCAGTAGCGTAAAAGAGGGGTTGGCGCGTGGTGGTTGGGAAACAATGTAGATAGCCATAGATAGTGTGGGAGCAGTGGTTGGTCGGCCCAATTGAGGTAGTATGTACATGAATGTATAGTTAAAATGACTATGCATATATGATAAACAGAGAGTAGCAGCAGCGTAAAAGGAGGGGTTGGGGTGGGGGGGCACACAATGGAAATAGTCCGGGTAGCCATTTGATTACCTGTTCAGGAGTCTTATGGCTTGGGGGTAAAAACTGTTGAGAAGCCTTTTTGTCCTAGTCTTCGCACTCCGGTACCACTTGCCATGCGGTAGTAGAGAGAACAGTCCATGACTGGGGTGGCTCTTTAACAATTTTTAGGGCCTTGCTCTCACACCGCCCGGTGTAGAGGTCCTGGATGGCAGGCAGCTTTGACCCAGTGATGTACTGGGCCGTACGCACGACCTTCTGTAGTGCCTTGGGATCAGAGGCCGAGCAGTTGCCGTACCAGGCAGTGATGCAACCAGTCAGGATGCTCTCGATGTTGCAGCTGTAGAACCTTTTGAGGATCTCAGGACCCATGCCAAATCTTTTTAGTTTCCTGAGGGGGAATAGGCTTTGTTGTGCCCTCTTCACGACTGTCTTGGTGTGTTTGGACCATTCTAGTTTATTGTTGATGTGGAGACCAAGGAACTTGAAGCTCTCAACCTGCTCCACTACAGCCCCGTCGATGAGAATGGGGGCGTGCTCGGTCCTCCTTTTCCTGTAGTCCACAATGATCTCCTTAGTCTTGGTTACGTTGAGGGATAGGTTGTTATTCTGGCACCACCCTGCCAGGTCTCTGACTTCCTCCCTATAGGCTGTCTCGTCGTTGTTCAGGCCTACCACTGTTGTGTCGTCTGCAAACTTAATGATGGTGTTGGAGTCGTGCCTGGCCATGCAGTCGTGGGTGAACAGGGAGTACAGGAGGGGACTGAGCACGCACCACTGGGGAGCTCCACTGTTGAGGATCAGTGTGGCAGATGTGTTGCTGCCTACCCTTACCACCTGGGGGCGGCCCGTCAGGAATTCCAGGATCCAGTTGCAGAGGGAGGTGTTTAGTCCCAGGATCCTTAGCTTAGTGATGAGCTTTGATGGTACTATGGTGTTGAACTCTGAGCTGTAGTCAATGAATAGCATTCTCACGTAAGTGTTCCTTTTGTCCAGGTGGGAAAGGGCAGTGTGGAGTGCAATAGAGATTGCATCATCTATGGATCTGTTTGGGCGGTATGCAAATTGGAGTGGGTCTAGGGTTTCTGGGATAATGGTGTTGATGTGAGCCATTACCAACCTTTCAAAGCACTTCATGGCTACAGACGTGAGTGCTACGGGTCTGTAGTCATTTAGGCAGGTTGCGTTTGCGTTATTGGGCACAGGCACTATGGTGGTCTGCTTGAAACATGTTGGTATTACAGACTTAAATCAGGGACATGTTGAAAATGTCAGTGAAGACACCTGCTAGTTGGTCAGCACATGCCCGGCGCACACGTCCTGGTAATCCGTCTGGCCCCGCAGCCTTGTGTATGTTGACCTGTTTAAAGGTCTTACTCACGTCGGCTACGGAGAGCGTGATCACACAGTTGCCTGGAACATCTGAAGCTCTCATGCATGCCTCAGTGTTGCTTGCCTCAAAGCGAGCATTGAAGTGATTTAGCTCGTCTGGTAGGCTCGTGTCACGAGGCAGCTCGCGGCTGTGCTTCCCTTTGTAGTCTGTAATAGTTTGCAAGCCCTGCCACATAAGACGAGCGTCGGAGCCGGTGTAGTATGATTCAATCTTAGCCCTGTATTGACGCTTGCCTGTTTGATGGTTCGTCGCAGGGCATTGTAGGATTTCTTGTAAGCTTCCGGGTTAGAGTACCGCACCTTGAAAGCGGCAGCTCTACCCTTTAGCTCGGTGCGAATGTTGCCTGTAATCAATCCATGGCTTCTGGTTGGGTTATGTACGTACAGTCACTGTGGGGACGACGTCTTCAATGCACTTTTTGATAAAGCCAGTGACTGATGTGGTGTACTCCTCAAAGCCATCGGAAGAATCCCGGAACATGTTCCAGTCTGTGATAGCAAAACAGTCCTGTAGTTTAGCATCTGCTTCATCTGACCACTTTTTTATAGACCGAGTCACTGGTGCCTCCTGCTTTAATTTTTGCTTGTAAGCAAGAATCAGGAGGATAGAGTTGTTGTCGGATTTGATTTACCAAATGGAGGGCGAGGGAGAGCTTTGTACGCATCTCTGTGTGTGGAGTACAGGTGATCTAGAATTTTTTTCCCTCTGGTTGCACATTTAACATGATGATGGAATAGTTAACATCCTAATGACAAGAGAACAAACCGTTTATACCATCATCAAACTAATTCCATATAATGAGAGTACAAGACAGTGTGCAGGAAGGAACAACAGCGGAAAGAGCAACAGCAGACAATATGTTGTATTTTACACTGAGAGTGCAGGCTGATTTGGAGCTGCAGTCTAGGCTACCAACTGAGCCCTAGTGCACACTGAGACCTCCATTAGGGGTAATTGTGGACTTCCTGCTCTGTCTGATGAGTGGAGAATATGTAGCCCCCACCATCTCATGTGCTTCCTGTACAATTTTCATGCATTTACATTTTAGTAATTTAGCAGACGCTCTTACAGTAGTAAGAACATACATTTACATACTTTTTTCATACTAGTCCTCCGTGGGAATGGAACCCGCAACCCTGGCGTTGCAAGTGCCATGCTCTACAAACTATGCTACATGGGACGACACCTGGGGCCGCATGGCAAATGGCCCAGGAACACAAGAACAATACTTGAGGGCAGGTCAGTCCTCCCCGTCAAGAGGAAAGACATCTCTCACGCACAGACGCAAGCAGGTTTATCAAATCAAGCAAATAGCAATACAATCTCCATAGACAAACATTGGCAGTAGAATGGCCTTACTGAAGAGCTCAGTGACTTTCAACGTGGCACCATCATAGGATGCCACCTTTCCAACAAGTCAGTTCGTCAAATTTCTGCCCTGCTAGAGCTGTCACGGTCAACTGTAAGTGCTGTTATTGTGAAACGTCTAGGAAACATCTAGGAGAAATAACGTCTCAGTTGCAAAGTGGTAGGCCACACAAGATCACAGAACGGGACCGCTGAGTGCTGAAGCACGTACTACCGAGTTCCAGACTGCCTCTGGAAGCAACGTCAGCACAAGAACTGTTCATCGGAAGCTTCATGAAATGGGTTTCCATGACCGAGCAGTCACACACAAGTCGAAGATCGCCATGCATGATGCCAAGCATCAGATGGAGGTGTGTAAACCTCGCCTCCATTGTACTCAAGGAGCAGTGAAAACGTGTTCTCTTGAGTAATGAATCACACTTCTCCATTTCGCAGTCTGACGGAAGAATTTAGGTTAGCCGGACACCAGGAGAACGCTACCTGCCCCAATGCATAGTGCCAACTGTAAAGTTTGGTAATGGAGGAATAATGGTCAGGGGCTGTTTTCCATGGTTCGGGCTAGGCCCCTTAGTTCCAGTGAAGGGAAATCTTAACGCTACATCATACAATGACATTCCAGACGATTCTGTGCTTCCAACTTTGTGTCAACAGTTTGGGGAAGGCCCTTACCTATTTCAGCATGACAATGCTCCGGTGCACAAAGCGAGGTCAATACAGCAACGGTTTGTCGAGATTGGTGTGGAAGAACTTGACTGGCTTGCACAGAGCCCTGACCTCAACCCTATTGAACACCTTTGGGATGAAATGGAACGGCGACTGCGAGCCAGGCCTAATCGCCCAACATCAGCCCGACCTCACTAATGCTTGTGGCTCAATGGAAGCAAGTCCCTGCAGCAATGTTCCAACATCTAGTGGAAAGCCTTCCCAGAAGAGTGGAGGCTGTTATAGCAGCGAAGGGGGGACCAACTCCATATTAATGCCCATGATTTTGGAATGAGATGTTCGATGAGCAGGTGTCCACATACTTTTGGTCATGTAATTTATGTCCTACGGAGCCATTGTACCGACTTCCTGTTATGATGAATATTACTTATATTGCCGTCATTATGTCTGGCCAATCAGACAGTGTGAGTGGATCTGGGACAGAGACCGGAGAATTATGGGTTTTCGGCTAGCCAAACAAACAAACCAATGCACACACACCTAGCACAAACATACACTCAAACACGCTCTCTCTCGCACCCACAAGCTCTCTCTCTCACACACACACACACGGACACACAGACTTACATGAATGCGAGTCCCAGATAGTTGGCAGTGCTGCCCCAGTACATAGGGTTCTCAGTTACATTGAAGGGGAAACCTTTCACTTTCTCTTCCATCAGGATCCCAAAATAGTCACCTGGAAGAAACACACGTACGTACATAAGATATTCAATACATCACACTGTAGGTGACCAGATACACTACCCACCACTACCCTCACAAGCCACACTGATCAGCTTTAATATTGCAGATAGATTGTGGCTCTATCAATGTTATTGTCTGCATCATTTCCAATCACCAATATCAACGCAACATGTAATGTGTTGGTCCATGTTTCATGAGCTGAAGTGAAAGATCCCAGAAATGTTTCATATGCACAAAAATCTTATTTCATTTAAAAAGAATTGCACACATTTGTTTACATTCCTGTTAGTGAGCATTTCTCCTTTGCCAAGATAATCCATCCACCTGACAGGTGTGGCATATCAAGAAGCTGTTTAAACAGCATGATCATTACACAGGTGCACCTTGTGCTGGGGACAATAAAAAGTCACTATAAAATGTGCAGTTTTGTCACACAATACAATGCCACAGATGTCTCACGTTTTGAAGGGATGTGCAATACGTATGCTGACTGCAGGAATTCCCACCAGAGCAGTTGCCAGAGAATTGAATGTTAGTTTCTCTAACATAAGCCGACTCCAACGTCATTTTAGTGAACTTGTCAGTATGTCCAACCGGCCTCACAACCGCAGACCACGTGTAACCACACCAGTCAAGGACCTCCACATCCAGCTTCTTCACCTGCGGAATCGTCTCAGACCAGCAACCCGTACCGCTGATGAAACTGAGGAGTATTTCTGTCTGTAATATAGCCCTTTTGTGGTAAAAAAAACGAATTCTAATTGGCTGGGCCTGGCTCCCAAGTGGGTGGGCCTATACACCTGCGCCCCTGCCCAGTCATATGAAATCCATAGATTAGGGCCCAATTGATTCATTTCAATTGACTGATTTCCTTTTATGAACTGTAACTAAGTAAAACATTTAAATTGTTGCATGTTGCGTTTATATATATTTTTCTGTATATTTCTTTGTAAATATATAGTAAATATACACTGCTCAAAAAAATAAAGGGAACGCTTAAACAACACAATGTAACTCCAAGTCAATCACACTTCTGTGAAATCAAACTGTCCACTTAGGAAGCAACACTGATTGACAATAAATTTCACATGCTGTTGTGCAAATGGAATAGACAAAAGGTGGAAATTATAGGCAATTAGCAAGACACCCCCAATAAAGGAGTGGTTCTGCAGGTGGTGACCACAGACCACGTCTCAGTTCCTATGCTTCCTGGCTGATGTTTTGGTCACTTTTGAATGCTGGCGGTGCTTTCACTCTAGTGGTAGCATGAGACAGAGTCTACAACCCACACAAGTGGCTCAGGTAGTGCAGCTCATCCAGGATGGCACATCAATGCGAGCTGTGGCAAGAAGGTTTGCTGTGTCTGTCAGCGTAGTGTCCAGAGCATGGAGGCACTACCAGGAGACAGGCCAGTACATCAGGAGACGTGGAGGAGGCCGTAGGAGGGCAACAACCCAGCAGCAGGACCGCTACCTCCGCCTTTGTGCAAGGAGGAGCACTGCCAGAGCCCTGCAAAATGACCTCCAGCAGGCCACAAATGTGCATGTGTCAGCATATGGTCTCACAAGGGGTCTGAGGATCTCATCTCGGTACCTAATGGCAGTCAGGCTACCTCTGGCGAGCACATGGAGGGCTGTGCGGCCCCACAAAGAAATGCCACCCCACACCATGACTGACCCACCGCCAAACCGGTCATGCTGGAGGATGTTGCAGGCAGCAGAACGTTCTCCACGGCGTCTCCAGACTCTGTCACGTCTGTCACATGTGCTCATGTGCTCAGTGTGAACCTGCTTTCATCTGTGAAGAGCACAGGGCGCCAGTGGCGAATTTGCCAATCTTGGTGTTCTCTGGCAAATGTCAAACGTCCTGCACGGTGTTGGGCTGTAAGCACAACCCCCACCTGTGGATGTCGGGCCCTCATACCACCCTCATGGAGTCTGTTTCTGACCGTTTGAGTAGACACATGCACATTTGTGGCCTGCTGTAACTCCAAGTCTGTATGGCGCAGCTGTATGGCGCAGCTGTACATTTTTTGGGCCTTAAATAAAAAAGTACACCAGTTTTATTTATCACAATCTTTTACCAATTTTGGTCTTTAATGCAGGACAGACAAGTTCCTTATCTTCTCCCCCTTCCACTTGCCTCCTCCATTTTTGTGGTAATGCTGCAATGTTTGTGGTACATTGCCAACATACATAACATGGCTAAGGGCTTTATCCAGGCACTCCGAGCTGCGTCGTGCTTAAGAACAGCTCTTAGCTGTGGTATATTGGCCATATACCACGCCCCCTCGGGCCTTATTTCTTAATTAGAAGTGCCATCTTTCTTTTATTACATGTATCATTAATGCCGTCTTATCAATGAACAGGCACCCTTTTTTCCAATCCTATTGATCAAATAATGGTCATACAAAATGCCATTGCTAAATTTGCAGTTTGATAGGAATTTTAATATTAATATTTTTAACACAAAATATTTGATCATCTTCCTCAAATGAAAGGGAGGATGATGTAATTTTTGCGAGAGGGAGAGAATCTGATTTCTGTCAAAAATGTGAGTCACCTTCGTGGCAACGGTTATCCAGAGTTCAACTCTGAATTTAGATTAGCTCCTCTATCCCGCTTCGTAGTATACCCCTCAGCTGTTTGGATTGGTAGGTGAAAGGTGGAGAGCGGTAGGGACGAAGGGAGATGACACTAAAGTAAGGTGTAGGCTGAGGCATAGCTCAGTGTAATTGGAGAACCCGCATGGCTTCGACTGCAGTGTGAATTATTTTCCATACAAACAGTACCTCTCTAAGTAAAACACACAAGTTGATCTTTTCTAATTTACACAGATGGCCATTTTCATTTTCTCTTTAAAATGCCAAATGTAAGAAAAGGCAGGTAAATACATGTTTTATATTTAATGGGTTACATTATGTAGTCTGTGTGATAGACTTACATCAACAAATCTTGGCTGAATAGAAACCTGGCTTTTAGGGCGTCATAACAAAACCACGGTAAGCTAAATTGACTTTCTCTGCGTCACTTTAGAAGATAACTATATTTTTCAATTTGGTTACAAGTCTTCAAACCCAGATTTGTTGACAAATGACCAAAGTCACTGAAGGAGGGTTTCTTTACAGTACACTACATTATCAAGAGACTCCAAGCCCCCCTCCCACCAAACTGATGTGGCTCTGCTTTATGTATTCTTTGAGTATTAGAAATACCGGTCTCTGACGTAAAAAACAAAACAAATGACACTCAGCATTCACATGATGGCTTAAAGGTGAAAAATATAAGTGGTAAGCTCATGTTTTCTGTCTACATGATTAAAGAGAGTTTCAGAGAAAAACATGAACACAAGAGCTGTGGTATATGGACAAAAACCCATTAGAATGATACGTTTATAACGATAATGTGCACCTCCGTTACTTTTTTATATTACCCTTAAAACTACTACTAATTTGAATGGCATAGCTATCAACGTACCCGTTAGCAATTGGTCAAATTAGCAGACTTAATTCATTTCAAACATCACATTTCCGTATAGGTAACTATTTATATTTACTGATATCCTCGGTAAGTGGTCAGTTCGGTCGTCACGATAATTTTCTGTTAATCATCCCCGCTCTTATGAACACAATATCGAAACGGTGTAGCTGCATGCACCCAACATGACATTTTTAGAGGTTTGGAGGCCCCACAAACATTTCCTCTCTTCGGAATCACCTCAAAACGAACTCGTCAGTTTACCTCCCCTCATGTCAATTGGTATGTTATTCGTCCTAGTCTACAGAACCTAAAAATCCACCTTCACCCGTTACGAGGATAAACACGAACTTCATAAACAGCCATCATTGTTCACTTAGCTGCTCCACAGCCAATGGGCTTGGTTTAACTTTAGGAGCTATGGCACTGTAGCTCATTCTAAATCACAGTTACCCACTCACACCCCATGGCAGTAAACACAAGTAACCGCTGCCTGATTCGATTATTCCAAGCGTAATGTTGACACCTTTATCTTCCTTCAGGGCCTATTGACCTCCGCAGTAGAAGACATAAAAAAGAAACGTAGAAACTGACATAAGAATTGGACTCGGGAGCTTCAAAACATTGTGGGATTCAGAGTGAGTCAACATTGATTTTTAGTTATTTTTAAACAAGCTCTGAGGCAGGGAGAAAGACGGACCTGAGCAATACGAAAAATGTAATCAACAACAGGAGGCCTTAGGAGGACAACAGACTGAGCGTGAACAGAGGCTGAGTAAGCAGCGGAGCCCTATGGATGTTTCATACCAAATCATAGCGCGGCGTAAATCACAGGGCAGCATGTAGCCTAGCGGGCCAGTAACCGAAAAGTCGCTGGTTCGAATCCCCGAGCTGACGAGGTGAAAAATCTATCGATGTTCCCTTGAGCAAGGCACTTAACCCTAATTGCTCCTGTAAGTCGATTTGGACTTCGAGATCAGTCTGGTTCTCAAAGTAGGTGGTGAGGGGGTCATCTTTGAAAACAAGCCCAGCTGGGGGTAATATTCTGATATTAGTTTGTTGTTGATACGAATGTGTTTGTTTGCACAGTTGGACTTAAAATGTAGGATAATGGTCCTGGTAGTCTGTTCGGTCATACCTTGCAACAGTACTAAAATGGCGGAATAAAGAATGACAAATAGTAGATAGTGAAGGGTTTGACCTTGAAAAGACATACATCTGGTGATACAATTTTTCTTTCATTGTTAATAAGTGTTTGTTTGCGTTGGTGGAATTAAAATAAAGTGTACTGGCGTTGGTAGTCCGGTCAGCCATACTTTACAACAGATTATGTATGTATTATGTAAAGTATATATGCATTAAGAGACGGGTGACAGGGGTTGAGGAAGATGAGCGAGGCGAGGGCAGGGGGTACAGGGGCATGAACGCACAACCACTGACATGACCAATTTCTGCCTGAAAGGTTACGTATGTATAGTGCCTAACATGTGTATGAATAGTCACAACACAGCAAAGGGTTTTTCTGACCAACTTATAAGAGCTCTCTCAGCCTATTGCGGACAGTCTGAGCACTGATGAAGGGATTGTGCGTTCCTGGAGTAACTCGGGCAGTTGTTGTGACTAATCCTGTACTGTCCCGCAGGTGTGATGTTCAGATGTACCGATCCTGTGCAGGTGTTGTTACACGTGGTCTGCCACTGCGAGGACGATCAGCTGTCCGTCCTGTAGCGCTGTCTTAGGCATCTCACAATAGGTACATTGCAATTTATTGACCTGGACACATCTGTTGTTTTTCAGAGTCAGTAGAAAGGCCTCTTTAGTGTCCTAAGTTTTCATAACTGTGACCTTAATTGCCTACCGTCTTTAAGCAGTTAGTGTCTTAACCCCCGTTCCACAGGTACATGTTCATTACTTGTTTATGGTTCATTGAACAAGCATGGGAAACAGTGTTTAAACCCTTTACAATGAAGAGCTGTGAAGTTATTTGGATTTTTAGGAATTATCTTTGAAAGACAGGGTCCTGAAAAAGGGACGTTTCTTTTTTTGCTGAGTTTATAATAAAAAAGACGAAAAAGCACTCCTCTACAAAAAATATTAAATTACAATGTTCATTCACTTGTGTCCATAAAGCAAACAGCACAAAAATTAACACATCTATACACTCAATGAAATGAGTCAATGAAATTGAACATTGTCAGGAAGTGGCCCTTTCTGGGTATAGATAGTGGCTTCTCCCTCGCTCTCACTCTCTCCTACAACCAGGTTCTGTTATCTCAGGCCATAAATTCCTGGCGGAGACTCTCTCCCCATGGTCATGCAGAAAGGGAGACACAGAGAGAACGAAGGATTTCACATGGTGAACTCCTAAATCCCCAAAATGGGAATTTGAAACAAAATGTCCACTTGTGAGGAGGTGGGAATGGTTCGTGGACACTTAAGGGACGGGTATGACGAGTGTGTTTCATTTGGTGACCTCTGAGAGGACAAGAAACACACAATTATATTTCTGAAACTGTACATTTCTCAAGTATGGGGTTTGCATCTAATTCTTGTATAGAATGAATGAGTAAAGATGAAACTATTTGTGTAATTATGTAATGTGATGTTAAACCTTTAATTGAGAAAATTGTATTCCCTTTAAAGTTTAACTAAGTCATTGGCCCGCCCCTGTGAACACAGACATGATCTGGAATCATAGAACCGCCTTTTCTATTGTTACAAATAAAAAACCCTCCTGAGGAAATCCTCTTCATACCACAAAAAACTCTGTGTAAGCTAAGGTGGCAATGGTTGTTGAATTCCTAACCATACCACGTGGAGCATTGGCTACACGGTGGGAAATGGTTAAACTCAGACTATCGATCCGAACAGAATAAGAGCAAATCTTAGATACTAATTACTAGTCTGCAGCTAGAAATTATGTAAACCTGGGATGCTGTTACCGATAACCGCTGAAGCATCTATCTATGAGAACATTTCTGAATGGTACTCTGAAAGTATCCATTCTAACCACGAAAGACTGATCTTCAGGGAAGCAGAGAGAGAGAGAAAGAGACTCGGATTAACTCTCCAACAGACGGACTGACGATTCCAACAGAGATCATGACGACACACTGGGCGAAATATATATTGATTGCAATTATTCCCGAATGAGTGAGCGTTCATGTGCAAAGGATTAGCATTTCAATTAATATAAATATCAACTGTGTAGGGATTCCTTTTGTCTTTCCCGCATGTTCTCAGTCCACACCCACTTTCCTTTGTCCACCAAGCCGTCATATCGGCTTAGCCCACTCGGGAATGTCCCCTATCATTTCCTTGTAACCCTATCTACTGTTTGTTTGTTTATGCATTTCTGTGATTAGTTAGTTAGTTAGTAAATAAATGATTAAGCCAATTGGGGTATTGATGATTCATAGTAAAGGCTGAGTTCGTGCAGATAACCAACAATTTACGACCTTTGGAATGAGAATGACGTGAGGTAAAGAATAATTCATTAATTAGAAGACTAATTGATCAGATTAAAATATCTGAAGAGTTATATTAGGAAAATTATAACTTTGTAATCTGAAGATTTTCCTTGGTGCCCCAACGTCCTAGTTAATTACGTTTACATGATTAGTTTAATCACGTAATAATAATTACAGAGAATTGATTTGATAAAATAACCGTCTTCACTTTTAATGATGCCAAAGAGACGACAGCTACATAACTGCAAGTATAATACAAAAGTCCCAAAAAACATGCCTCTGTACCTTATCCTACCTCATTTGCACATACTGTATATAGACTTTTCTTCTGTATTAATGACTGTATGTTTGTTTATTCCATGTGTAACGCTGTGTTGTTGTTTGTGTTGCTTTGCTTTATCTTGGCCAGGTCACAGTTGTAAATGAGAACTTGTTCTCAACTAGCCTAACTGGTTAAATAAAGGTAAAAAAAAAAAACTTTAACTCACAGATTTTTGTTTTCACCCTTGTCAGCCTGTTAAGGAAGAGTCATAGCATAGCTACTTCAGAGTAACCAGTAAGTAATAACCACTAGTAAACCAGTAGGCGGCGCAGTAACTCACTGCTCTCTGCCATCTTGTCAATGATGGCATCTTTGTGAAGTCCCATAAGAATCTCCTCTGTTGCCATCAAAAGGAACGCTTCAAGGTTCTCGAGTGAGGAAGGTTCTTCGGCAGTTCTTCAAATTTCAGGGTGGAGAAGGTCCTCTCACAAGCCACCTGAGTGATGGATAGGGTGAGGAGGAACTTGTAGCCCGAACCAATGATGTGATACGCATCCGTGAGCAGATTGTGCTGAGACAGGAGTAGATAGCAGCATATCGGGCAGTTTAAACATGTGGAACAACTTCTGCTCACCAACTCCACACTTTCATCAGGATCCTCAAAGCCTTCCCATGATTCATCACTGGCGGCGGCAGCCCTGGTGTTGTACTCCTCCAATGCTGACTGTTTCAGTCTTTCCCACCATTGTGCATCAGTTCAGCCTGCAATGCCTCAACAGTGGCATGTTCATCAAATTCCAGTAAGCATTTGCTGAGCTCCTTAATGGCTGTCTTTGGAAGGCCCTTTTCTCTGATCTCAGGAAAATGCTTGGGGTTCACTGCATTTGCTGCATAACGTCGGTGAATACTTTCAACAACAGTGTCCAGTACCACATTGTGGATCTTGATTTTGTAATCCATGTCTGCATTAGCAATGGGCTCGTCTTCTGCCAACTCACTTGGTTTTGTCTTCTTTTTTTTGTTCTCTTCTCTGGGAGAGCAATCTGAGCTTTGGCATCACAGTCCTGATACTCCTCCAGAATGCCATTGGCCCACTCAAAGTCGTCTGCTGCCCTCTTCACACCTTTAAAGTCTGGGCACACTTTCTCAGGTTATCCTCTGTTCCTGTCACCAAGTGTTGTGCTGTTACGATATCCATGCCACTTGTTTGCAAGTATTTAGAGAGAGGGGCCATCTGCTCAAAAATCCTGAGAAAAAACTCAGCTGTAAGTATGGTTTCATACTTTAGGAGAGCATCCATGTACCCTTGGGCCCTGCATCGGATGGCAGGTTTTATGGTCACATTCTTTTCAATTCTTTCCATAGTGATGACCACATCCGTGTAAAGAGCACAGTCAGGCTTTGCAAAGCTTCCAAATACTTTCCTCAAAGCCTCGTCTTTAGCCCACCAGCGTGTTTCACCAATTACATCAAGCCGTCTGTGTCTCCTGTCCTCACTGGTTTCCTCCCATAGCTTCATGCGCTTGTAGGAATCTCGAACGAACACTGCAATGTCATTCAGTAGTGAGAAAAGGTAATCACTTGCCACAACAACCCCAGTGGTGTCAGTTAGCACAAGGTTGAGGACATGTGAGTAACACCATATGTGTACTTGGTTAGGAGACTCCTGTGAGCAGTGCAGAGAAGCCCCTGTATTGTCCCTGCATATTAGCTGCGCTGTCTGTTGCATTACCAACACACTGTTTGATATCTATGTCCATCTTCTCAAGGGTCTGTTTCACAAGGTCTACAAAATACTGTCCAGTCGATGACTCACAGTCAATAACCGCAATGAGTCTCTGGTGGACAACATCAGTGTCTTATCGCAGAACTACCGCTCACTGGTCTTTGGATGTTAAATCCTGTGTTGTGTCCATTTCTACTGAGAACATCCCTGCCTTTCTCACTTCAACAGCAACTGTCTGCTGAATCAATAATCTGATGACTTCAATGACTTTATTTGCTGTTGTTTTGGACATCATAGTTACCAAGGACCCTCTTCCTTACTTCCCATCTGCTTCTTGCTCTTCTCAATGCAATCACTAACATGCTCTTGTAGGCAGACATAAGCTCAAGAAACTTGCCATGATTGACGGCCATGTTTTCTAAGTTATATGCAGCGTCGTGTCTGTGTCCTCTTTAGCTAAGCCCACATTTACCAATAATTTTAACTACAGTTGAAGTCGGAAGTTTACATACAATTAAGTCGGAGTCATTAAAACTCGTTTCTCAACCACTCCACAAATTTCTTGTTAACAAACTGTAGTTTTGGCAAGTCGGTTAGGACATCTACTTTGTGCATGACACAAGTAATTTTTCCAACAATTGTTTACAGACAGATTATTTCACTTATAATTCACTGTATCACAATTCCAGTGGGTCAGAAGTTTACAAACATTAAGTTAACTTTAAACAGCTTGGAAAATTCCAGAAAATTATGTCATGGCTTTAGAAGCTTCGGATAAATGATGTCAATTAGCCTGAGTCAATTGGAGGTGTACCTGTGGATGTATTTCAAGGCCTACCTTCAAACTCAGTGCCTCTTTGCTTGACATCATGGGAAAATCAAAAGAAATCAGTCAAGACCTCAGAAAAACAATTTTAGACCTCCACAAGTCTGGTTCATCCTTGGGAGCAATTTCCAAATGCCTGAAGGTACCACGTTCATCTGTACAAACAATAGTATGCAAGTATAAACACCATGGGACCACACAGCCATCATACCGCTCAGGAAGGAGATGCGTTCTGTCTCCCAGAGATGAACATATTTTGTGCGAAAAGTGCAAATCAATCCCAGAACAACAGCAAAGGACCTTGTGAGGATGCTGGAGAAAACAGGTACAAAAGTATCTATATCCACAGTAAAACGAGTCCCATATCGACATGCTCCAAAACCGCCATAAAAAAGCCAGACTACGGTTTGCAACTGCACAAGGGGATAAAATTCGTACTTTCTGGAGAAATGTCCTCTGATGAAACTTGAAAAAATTGAACTGTTTGGCCACAATGACCATCATTATGTTTGGAGGAAAAAGGGGGAAGCTTGCAACCCGAAGAACACCATCCCAACCGTGAAGCACGGGGGTGGCAGCATCATGTTGTGGGGGTGCTTTGCTGCAGGAAGGACTGGTGCACTTTACAAAATCGATGGCATCATGAAGATTGAATATTATGTGGATATATTGAAGCAACATCTCAAGACATCAGTCAGGAAGTTAAAGCTTGGCCGCAAATGGGTCTTCCAAATGGACAATGACCCAAAACATACTTCCAAAGTTGTGGCAAAATGGCTTAAGGACAACTAAGTTGAGGTATTGGAGTGGCCATCACAAAGCCCTGACCTCAATCCCATAGAAAATATGTGGGCAGAACTGAAAAAGCGTGTGCGAGCAAGGAGGCCTACAAACCTGACTCAGTTACACCAGCTCTGTCAGGAGGAATGGGACAAAATTCACCCAACTTATTGTGGGAAGCTTGTGGAAGGCTACCCGAAACATTTGACCCAAGTTAAACAATTTAAAGGCAATGCTACCAAACACTAATTGAGTGTATGTAAACGTCTGACCCACTTGGAATGTGAAGAAATAAATAAAAGCTGAAATAAATCATTCTCTCTACTATTATTCTGACATTTCACATTCTTAAAATAAAGTGGTGATCCTAATTGACCTAAGACAATACATTTTTACTCTGATTAAATGTCAGGAATTGTGAAAAACTGAGTTTAAATGTATTTGACTAAGGTGCATGTAAACTTCAGACTTCAACTGTATATAGGACCTTCCACCCCCACCTGGGATATGCATGCCTGATGAAGACCTAAGGGTCGAAATCTTGTTATAGTAAAATCACCTGGAAGCATGAGAAGCAGTGCGCGGCATTTTCCCTTTTCATGAATTCACCTACAACTCCAGCACCTGCAAAACGTACCTGGATGTGTGTATGTTCTTCAGCTTTTGTTCATGCAATAGAATTCTACTCCAATGCACTCTGCCTAGAAGCACATCTCTTGCATAGTTTGTTTAGCATACTATGTCTTGCATAGTTTGTTTTGTTACGGTATGTTACATTGAAAGTGGATAATATTGTGTTGATTCGATCACAATTCCAACAGTAGAGCGAAACGTTGATAATGTTAATAACTAAAGGGGAAAACACGAGTAAGTTGAGTGAAGTTTTAATTTCTTCTGTGCGGCAGTCTGAGGGGAGCTGCAGGCCCGCAGCCAAGAGGTAACATTGGTGGTAGTTGCCAGGCACACCGGTTTGAGTGTGTCAAGAACTGCAACGCTGCTGGGTATCAAAAATGTCCACTACCCAAAGGACAGCATTGGAGTCGAGATGGGCCCTGTGGAATGCTTTCAACACCTTACAGAGTCCATGCCCTGATTAATTGAAGCAGTTCTGAGGGCAAAATGGGTGCAACTCAATATTAGGAAGGTGTTCCTAATTTTTGGGGACTCTCAGTGTATCAAAAGAAACTCCCACACACTGCACTTTTTAAGTCTCATGTATTTACTGTGCTAACGTTAAGTCTCACAACCTTTCTGCTATATCACAGCATTTGCACAAACGTCACCACAATAAAAACAAATGAAACGCAAATTTAAGAACCCTAATAGGTCTATAATATATTCTGAAAAGCAGTGGAGAGCAACTTTAAGACCCACCCAGGAAGGTCCCAGTGAATCCGAGAGCCAGGAAGCTGGTGACCACCAAGACAGAGCCCAGGGCCATGAGAGCTGCCCCCGCGTAGAACACCTCTGGGCTGGCCATCACCTCCCACCTCGCCTGGGCCTTCATCGCCACTGTCATACTGGAGAGAGGGAAGGGGCGTGGGGGAGAAGGGGAGGATTAAGGGATAGGAAGAGGTAAAGGTGCAGATGGAGAGGAGCAGAAGAGAGGAGGAAAAGAGGAGATGAAAGAACAGAGAGAAGCGAAGGGAGACGAGAGAGAAGTGGAGAGAGAAGAGAGAAGGAAGAACAGAGAAGAAGGGGGAAAGGGGAGATAAGGCTAGAAATTAGCAGGCAGCCTTGTTTTTGTTAACATAATCATACATATGAAACAGGAGAGATGATTCAACACGTATGTCAATGAAGTACGCAAAGCTGGCCTAGTATCTTAAGGTCAACACATCACTGAAATTAAACTTGGGTTAATGTTTTGTTGAAAAGAGCAAACACAAACAATTTAAGCAATGTATCTGATAATGATGGCCAAAAGTAAACATTCCCAGGGGTTTGGATTGAAAAACAGAGATACTGTGTATACTCTGAGCCCTCTACGCACAATACCCATAACATGTTTAGAGTTTCATGATAAATGATCAGGGAACACCAGCGATATAACGGAGAATGATCTTGATTATATTTAATATCAAAGTACACAGTAAAACTTTGAAGGACTCCCAACTTAACCCATGATCTGATAAGAAAACGTTTCCCATTACTTTATTTGGTTGTGATTTATTTCCTGTTGTCATGGACACTATGCAACAGGCTCTCACAGTCTCACAGTAGAATTAGACTTTCATCTACTTTCTCCAAACATTACATTTCGAAGTTCCTGGTTACTCCTACTGTTCTGTATCCTTCCATTTCTCCAAATGTAAACATTTTAAAAGTTAAGGAACTCATTCTGAATGGTTAAGGTAAGAGTTAAGGTTTGGGATAGGGTTTAAACAAAAAAAATTAAAAGCAGTTTCCACGACTGGGATCATAGGATTGCACCCATGCACCACCATTCACAACGCCCTAATAAAACCAGAGCCTACTTGATGGTAATAGCGCTCACTGTTGCCTCTAGTGGCCAGTTTTGAAAGCATTTCCTGACATCCTCAGGACATGGATAGACGTCCAACTTCGACGTCAATCTTGAACTATCTCCCTGAGTTGATGTTAACCAGACAGAGTTTAAAGGTGACATTCATTTGTTGGTTATTTTTGAAATTTTCACACAAAAAAAGGTGGTGACAAATGACAGACAGAAACTTACCTTCAACTGAAGCAAAAATAATGAACAATGACCAATGAAAATGACAGTAACAGAGAATTACAAAGACAGTGAGTTACTCCTCCCCTTCCATCTCAAATCACACCTGCCACAGTGAGTCTTCGGCAGCAGGTGTTCCTAACAGGAGCCCAGCACCCACACACAATTCCTGGTAGTCTGCCTTTGAAGTTGAATGCAATGCTACAGAAATGTACACATCACAACAATACAGACCCTACTGCCAGCTCTCCTAACCTAGTTTTCTTCTGATACTAACCTAGTTTCCTCTTATGGTCTGGCACTTAGTTTTCCATACATAATGTGCACAAACAAAAGCTATGCGCGCACACACATACAGGCCAGGGATCTATGCTAGCCTATTTTTTAAAATTATTATTATTATTATTATTTTTTATTATTTTTTTACAAAGAGCACGTTTGCAGCTAAGTTGAAAAATGTAAGTGCACACAAAGAAATGTAGGATCACAATGAAAACATAAAAAATATTAAAGAACCCTTC
Organism: Salvelinus fontinalis; assembly: GCF_029448725.1. Lineage (NCBI taxonomy): Eukaryota > Metazoa > Chordata > Actinopteri > Salmoniformes > Salmonidae > Salvelinus > Salvelinus fontinalis. The sequence continues at coordinate 21,595,216 of NC_074665.1, forward strand.
ATTTTTCTTGGCACACTGGTGCTCCGAAATTAAAATTCCAGGTTGCACAGGAACATATTTTGGCAAATAAGCGACTAAAATGGACGCACTGCAGTTAACTGCCAAAATAAAGAAAACACTCCAGCAAGTGAGAGATAAAGTATATTGAAAGCAGGTTCCGGAGTTAATTAAGCAATTAATTAATTAAGCAATTAATTAACTTGCACTTTTTAGCATGCACTGGACCAAAGCAGGTATTCAAGTAGAAACAAGTAATGTTAAGTCAGAAGATAAGTCAGACACGTTGCTAAGGTAACTGACAAAATAAAATAAACACTTGAGTGAATGAGGGATACAAAGTATATTGAAAACAGGTGCTTCCACACAGGTGTGGTTCCTGAGTTAATTAACAAATTAACATCCCATCATGTATAATTTTATGATAACCCAGTTGCCCATTATTTTGGCTACAATGGCTAGAAGAGGTCTCCGTGACTTTGAAAGAGGGGTCTCAAAGGAGCATAAGGGGGTTTAAACGGTGTGTGTGTGTCTGTGTGTCTGTCATCAGATCTCAACCCAATTGAACACTTATGGGAGATTCTGGAGCGGCGCCTGAGACAGCGTTACCCACCACCATCAACAAAACACCAAATGATGGAATTCCTTATGGAAGAATGGTGTCGCATCCCTCCAAGAGGTCCAGACACTTATAGAGTCTATGCCAAGGCGCATTGGAGCTGTTCTGGCAGCTCATGGTAGCCCACTTTATGTTGGTGTTCCCTTATTTTGGCAGTTCCCTGTACATACACACATGCACAAACAAAAGCTACACATGCAGACACAGATAAGCATGGAATGGAGGGCATTAAGAAACAGAAGGAATGACGAATCTCCACATTCGTAGAGAAGAGACAGCCGGGGGTGTAGCTTCAATCTCCTATTTTCTAGGTCTCTGGGCCACTACGTCAGCTTGGAGTCATTATGAATAAAAAAGTGAACTAAACCCACTCCAAACCCTCTTAGAACACAGGCAGAGACAAGACGACCGACAAAATATCCGACAAGACAACACATACTGTATGAGTCTTCATCGACATGTAGCATGTTTTCACTCTTACTAATACACAGCTATAGAACACAACAGACATGATGAATAACCAGACAATCCAAGCAAAGTATTTACTTGAAAAGGGACCTGTTTTCGTGCAGTGCATTGATTTTCATCGCAACTGTTTTAGTCCTTGAAGAAAATATCAGAGCTGGAATATTTGACTAATAATAATAATACTATTAATAATAGTGGGCCATTTTCCCTACACCATATACACTGAGTGTACAAAACATTAGGAACACCTTCCTAATATTGAGTTGCACCTCCTTTAGCCCTTAGAAAAGCCTCAATTCGTTGGGGCATGACTCTACAAGGTGTCCAAAGCGTTCCACAGGGACGCTGGCCCATGTTGACTCCAATGCTTCCCACAGTTGTGTCAAGTTGACTGGATGTCCATTGGGTGGTGGAGCATTCTTGATACACACGGGTAACTGTTGAGCATGAAAAACCCAGCAGCATTGCACTTGACACCAACTACCATACCCCTTTCAAAAGGCACTTCAAATCTTCTGTCTTATCCATTCATCCTCTGAATGGCACACTGTGAATGTCACAGTGCATTTGGAATGTATTCAGACCTCTTCACTTTTTCCACATTTTGTTACGTGGATTAAATTGTTTCCCCCCCTCATCAATCTACACACAATACCCCATAATGACAAAGCAAAAACAGGATTTTAGACAAGTATTAAAAAAATGACATTTACATAAGTATTCAGACCTTTTACTCAGTACTTTGTTGAAGCACGTTTGGCAGCAATTACAGCCTCGAATCTTCTTGGGTGTGACGCTACAAGCTTGGCACACCTGTATTTGGGGAGTTTCTCTCATTCTTCACCGCAGATCCTCTCAAGCTCTGTCAGGTTGGATGGGGAGCGTCGCCGCAATGCTATTTTCAGGTTTCTCCAGAGATGTTCGATCGGTTTCAAGCCCAGGGTCTGGCTGGGCTACTCAAGGAAATTCAGAGACTTGTCCCAAAGCCACTCCAGTGTTTTGTGTCTTGGCTGTGTTGGAAGAACCTTTGCCCCAGTCGGTGGTCCTGAGCGCTCTGGAGAAGGTTTTCATCAAGGATCTTTCTGTACTTTGCTCTGTTCATCTTTCCCTTGATCCTGACTAGTCTCCCAGTCCCTGCCGCTGAAAAACATCCCCAGAGCATGATGCTGCCACCACCATGCTTCACCGTAGGGATGGTGCCAGGTTTCCTCCAGACGTGACACTTGACATTTAGGCCAAAGAGTTCAATCTTGGATTCATCAGACCAGAGAATCTTGTTTCTCATGGTCTAAGAGTCTTTAGGTGCCTTTTGGAAAACTCCAAGCGGGCTGTCATCGCCACAGAGGAGCTCGAGAGCGCTGTCACTGACCATTGGGTTTATGGCAGTGGTGTAAAGTACTTAAGTAAAAATACTTGAAAGCACTAATTAATAGTTTTTTGGGGTATCTGTACTTTACCATTTATATTTGTAACTACTTTTACTTCACTACAATCCTTAAGAAATGAATGTACTTTTTACTTCATACATTTTCCTTGACACCCAAAAGTATTCATTTTGAATGCTTAGCAAGACATGGAACATGGTTCAGTTCACGCACTTAACAGAACATCCCTGGTCATCCCTACTGCCTCGGATCTGGAGGACTCACTAAACACATATGCTTCGTTTGTAAATTACAGTACCAGTCAAAAGTTTGGACACACCTACTCATTCAAGGGTTTTTCTTTATTTTTACTATTTTCTACATTGTAGCATAATAGTGAAGACATCAAAAACAATGAAATAACACATGGAATCATGTAGTAAGCAAAAAAGTATATTTTATATATGGGATTCTTCAAAGTAGCCACCCTTTGCCTTGATGACAGCTTTGCACACTCTTGGCATTCTCTCAACCATTTTCATGAGGTAGTCACCTGGAATGCATTTCAATTAACAGGTGTGCCTTGTTAAAAGTTCATTTTTGGAATTTCCTAACTTCTTAATGCGTTTGAGCCAATCAGTTGTGTTGTATAAGAAGAAGAGACTAGCTTGGGCCAAGAAACATGAGCAATGGACATTGGACCATTGGAAATCTGTCTATTGGTCCGATGAGTCCAAATTTCAGATTTTTGGTTCCAACTGCCCTGTCTTTGTGAGACGCAGAGTAGGTGAACAGATGATCTCCGCATGTGTGGTTCCCACCGTGAGGCACGGAGGTGGTGTGATGGTCCTTTGCTGGTAACTGTCTGTGATTTACTTAGAATTCAAGGCGCATGGCTACCACAGCATTCTGCAGCGATAAGCCATCCCATCTGGTTTGCGCTTAGTGGGACTATCATTTGTTTTTCAACAGGACAATGACCCAACACACCTCCAGGCTGTGGAAGAGCTATTTGACCAAGAAGGAGAGCGATGGAGTGCTGCATCAGATGACCTGGCCTCCACAATCACCTGACCTCAACCAAATTTACATGGTTTGAGAGGAGTTGGACTGCAGAGTGAAGGAAAAGCAGCCAACAAGTGCTCAGCATATGTGGGAACTCCTTTAATACTGTTGGCATTCCAGGTGAAGATGGTTGAGAGAATGCCAAGAGTGTGCAAAGCTGTCAAGGCAAAGGGTGGCTACTTGAAGAATCTCAAATAATTTGTTTAACACTTTTTTGGTTACTACATGATTCCATGTGTTATTTCATAGTTTTGATGTCTTGACTATTATTCCACATTGCAGAAAACAGTCAAAATAAAGAAAAATGGAATGAGTAGGTGTGTCCCAACTTTTGACAGGTACTGTATATATAATTTTTCTTCCACTTTGACATAACAGAGTACTTTGCAAAGATTGTTAACAAAAAATTACAATTAAATCAATTTTAATCCCACTTTGTAACACAAAATGTGAAGAAATACAAGGGGTCTGAATACTTTTGTAAGGCACTCGATACTTTTACAAGGCACTCTCGCAGCTTGAGACTCCTGTCACTTAGTTGACTGAATAGGGTCTCCTGAGGCACAGAAAGTTGTCATGGTACCTTAGGTGATAAACATGACAGATTTGATAAACATTTGCCCCACTCAAGAGAGTGAGTCATCATACTGCAAAAATATGTGACAGTTAAAAAGTTAGACCTGATTATAACAGCATCTTGAAGCAGCATCTGAAGGAAACTGGGATGTCGAGAAGGTGAGTAGTGAACATTTTTCTCTGACATTGAGATACATACAGTACTTTCAACAGTTCAAAAGAACCTTCAATTCTTCGGTCCCATCATGAGGGACAGAGCGAGCATAGCATAGAGCATAGATGTGAATGAACAGTGGAGATCAAAACAAATAACCGCTATCCTATGAAGGAAGGGATTTATTGATTACTTTATTGATTTATCGTTTCACGTCAAACGTTTCCTGTCAGTTGGAGAAATACAGAAGCCATAATAGCCAGGAGAGGCTGAGTCTGGGGAGTTTGGAGAGAATAGCTTCTCTTGAGGACAGCAGGGTTTTCATTTAGACACAGAACGCTGTTGCTACGGAGGGGTGGACGGTTCAAAATAACGTCCGGAACAGAGCGAATGGAAGGGCATCAAACATTACCACGAGCCCGCCCTCCCCGGTCAAGGTGCCACCAACCTCCTGTGGTGGGATGTGATTACTGAACCGTATATGATGTTAAGGGCTACAGAAAAAAAAGACAAAACACTGAAGCCTCTACAAACACCATTACAACCGAAGCCTCTATGCAACTATTACAGCTATTGCTTCCTATAACCAGACCCTGGAATAACTTCATTTAAGACAGCTACACCTGTATACACTATTGAGAGAGGTGGATGGGGGGCGAGTATACTTAATGGAGGCACAAAGACCACTCGGATTTGTGTTATGTGACGTAGTGGTGTATCCTTGCACATGCACAAATAGACGCACAAGCACAAATAGACGCACAAGCTAACACACATTGCATTACACAGTGCCTTTGAAAAGTATTCAGACCCCTTCCCCCTTTCCACATTTTGTTACCATACACCCCTATTCTAAAATAGATTAAGTCATTTTTTTTTTTACCTCAATCTACACACAATACCCGATAACGACAAAGCAAAAACAGGTTTTTAGACATTATTGCACATCTATTAAAAATAGAAAACAGAAATACCTTACCACGCCGGACGAGATGTCTGCCTTTTTACGGTCCTCTAACCAATTGTGCTATTGTATGCGTTTTTTTGTGTTATTGGTAACTTATTTTGTACATAATGTTCCGCCACCGTATCTTATGACCGAAAAGAGCTTCTAGATATCAGGACAGCGTTGGTGTCCAGTGGCCTCCTTGCTCGAACACGCTTTTCAGTTCTGCCCACACATTTTCTATAGGATTGAGGTCAGGGCTTTGTGATGGCCACTCCAATACCTTGACTTTGTTGTCCTTAAGCCATTTTGCCACAACTTTGGAAGTATGCTTGGGGTCATTGTCCATTTGGAAGACCCATTTGCGACCAAGCTTTGACTTCCTGACTGGTGTCTTGAGATGTTGCTTCAATATATCAACATACTTTTCTTTCCTCATGATGCCATCTATTTTGTGAAGTGCACCAGTCCCTCCCGCAGCAAAGCACCACCACAACATGATGCTGCCACCTCCGTGCTTCACAGTTGGGATGGTGTTCTTCGGCTTGCAAGCCTCCCCTTTTTTCCTCCAAACATAAATGGTTATTATGGCCAAACAGTTCTATTTTTGTTTCACCAGACCAGAGGACATTTCTCCCAAAAGTACGATCTTTATCCTCATGTGCAGTTGCAAACAGTCTGGCTTTTTTATGGCGGTTTTGGAGCAGTGGCTTCTTCCTTGCTGAGCAGCCTTTCAGGTAATGTCGATATAGGACTTGTTTTACTGTGGATATAGATACTTTTGTACCGGTTTCCTCCAATTGACTCAAATTATGTCAATTAGCCTATGAGAAGCTTCGACATCATTTTCTGGAATTTTCCAAGCTGTTTAAAGGCACAGTCAACTTAGCGTATGTAAACTTCTGACCCACTAGAATTGTGAAATAAGTGAAATAATCTGTCTGTAAACAATTGTTGGAAAAATTCCTTGTCATGCACAAAGTAAATGTCCTAACCGATTTGCCAAAACTTGTTAACAAGAAATTTGTGGAGTGGTTGAAAAACGCGTTTTAATGACTCCAACCTAAGTGTATCAAACTTCCAATTTCCACTGTATATCCTACCAACGGGACATTAAAAACTGTAATATCTTATGTTTCACCGAGTCATGGCTGAACGACGACATGAATAACATACAGCTGGCGGGTTTTACAAGTTTTTGGCAGGATAGAACAGTCGACCTCTGGAAAGCCGTCAACGTATATTTGTGAACAACAGCTGGCGCATGAAATCTAACGAAGTCTCGAGGTTTTGCGCGCCTGAGGTAGAGTATCTCATGATAAGCTGTAGACCACACAATTTACCAAGAGAGTTTTCATCTATATTCTTTGTAGATGTCTATTTACCACCACAAACCGATGCCGGCACTAAGACCGCACTCAATTAACTGTATACGGCCATAAGTAAACAGGAAGACGCTCATCAAGAGATGGCGCTCCTAGTGCCCGGGGACTTTAATGCAGGGAAACTTAAATCTGTTTTAACTCATTTCTACCAGCATGTTCAATGTGCAACCAGAGACAGGTACAAAGCTCTCCCTCCATTTGACAAATCTGACCATAATTATATCCTCCTGATTCCTGCTTACAAGCAAAATCTAAAGCAGGAAGCACCAGTGTCTCAGTCAATAAGAAAGTGGTCAGGACTGTTTTGCTAGCAAAGACCGGAATATGTTCCGGGATTCTTCCGATGGCATTGAGGAGTACACCGCATCAGTCATCAGGCTTCATCAATAAGTGCATCGATGACGTCGTCCCCACAGTGACTGTACGTACATACCTCAACCAGAAGCCATGGATTACAGGCAACATCCGCACCGAGCTAAAGGGTAGATAGAGCTGCCGCTTTCAAGGATCAGGACTCTAACCCAGAAGCTTATAAGAATTCCCGCTATGCCCTTCGAAGAACCAGCAAACAGGCAAAGCGTCAATACAGGACTAACATCAAGTCGTACTACACCGGCTCCGACGCTAGTCAGATGTGGCAGGTTTGCAAACTATTACAAACTATGAAGGGAAGCACAGCCACGAGCTGCCAAGTGACATGAGCCTACCAGATGAGCTAAACTACTTCTATGCTCGCTTCGAGGCAATTAACACTGAAACATGCATGAGAGCATCAGCTGTTCCAGACAACTGTCATCACGCTCTCCGTAGCCGACGTGAGTAAGACCTTTAAACAGGTCAACATTCACAAGGCCGCAGGGCCAGATGGATTACCAGGACGTGTACTTTGAGCATGCACTGACCAACTGGCAAGTGTCTTCACTGACATTTTCAACCTCTCCCCCACTAAGCTAAGGACCCTGGGACTAAACACCTCCCTCTGCAATTGGATCCTGGACTTCCCTCAGGGGTACGTGCTCAGTCCCCTCCTGTACTCCTTGTTCACTTATGACTGCATGGCCAGGCACGACTCCAACACCATCATTAAGTTTGCCGATGACAACAGTGGGAGGCCAGATCACCGACAACGATGAGAAAGCCTATAGGGAGGAGGTCAAAGACCTGACTGTGTGTTGCCAGGACAACAACCTCTCCCACAAAGTGATCAAGACAAAGGAGATTATTGTGGACTACAGGAAAAGGAGGACCGAGCACAACCCCATTCCCATAGCGGAGCAAGTTGGGAGCTTCAAGTTCCTTGGTGTCCACATCACCAACAAACTATCATGGTACAAACACACCAAGAAGGTCGTGAAGAGGGCACGACAAAGCCTATTCCCACTCAGGAGACTGAAAAAATTTGGTATGGGTCCTCAAATCCTCCAACAGTTCTACAGCTGCACCATCGAGAGCATCCTGACTGATTGTGTCACAGCCTGGTATGGCAACTGCTTGGCCTCCGACCGCAAGGCACTACAAGGGTTAGTGGGAACGGCCCAGTACATCACTGGGGTCAATCTTCCTGCCGTCCAGGACCTCTATACCAGGCGGTGTCAGAGGAAGGCCCTAAAAAAGTCAGAGCAAAAACAAAGCCATGAGGTCGAAGGCAGTGTCCGTAGAGCTCCGAGACGGGATTGTGTCGAGGCACAGATCTGGGGAAGGGTACAAAAAAAATGTCTGCAGCATTGAAGGTCCCCAAGAACACAGTGGCCTCAATTGTTCTTAAATTGAAGAAATTTGGAACCACCAAGACTCTTCCTAGAGCTGGCTGCCTGGCCAAACTGAGTATTCAGGGGAGAAGGGTCTTGGTCAGGGTGGTGACCAAGAAACCGATGGTACCTGACAGAGCTCCAGAGTTCCATCTCTGCAGCACTCTACCAAACAGGCCTTTATGGTAGAGTGGCCAGACAGAAGCCACTCCTCTGTAAAAGGTACATGACAGCCCACTTGGAGTTTGCCAAAAGGCACCCAAAGGACTCTCAGACCATGAGAAACAAGTTTCTTTGGTTTGATGATACCAAGATTGAACTCTTCGGCCTGAATTCCAAAGGTAACGCCTGGAGGAAACATGGCACCATCCATACAGTGAAGCATGGTGGTAGCAGTTTCATGCTGTGGGAAGGTTTTTCAGTGGCAGGGACTGGGACACTAGTCAGGATCCTGGTGTGGGAATGTTTTTTAGCGGCAGGGACTGGGACACTAGTCAGGATCGAGGGAAAGATTAACGGAGCAAAGTACAGAGAGATGCTTGATGAAAACCTGCTCCAGACTGGGGCGAAGGTTCACTTTCCAACAGGACAATCACCCTAAGCACACAGCCATGAAAACACAGGAGTGGCTTCGGGACAAGTCACAATGTCCTTGAGTGGCCCAACCAGAGCCCGGACTTGAACCCAATCGAACATCTCTGGAAAGACCTAAAAATAGCTGTGCAGCGACGCTCCCCGTCCAACCTGACAGAGCTAGAGAAGCTCTGCAGAGAAGAATGGGAGAAACTCCAAACACAGATGTGCCAAGCTTGTAGCATCATACCTAAGAGGACTTAAGGCTGTAATCGCTGCCAAAGGTGCTTCAACAAAGTACTGAGTAAAGGGTCTGAATACTTATTTAAATGTGATATTTCAGTAGTTTTTTAAACATTTGCAAACATTTCTAAAAACCTGTTTTTGCTTTGTCATTATGGGGTATTGTGTGTAGATTGATGAGGGGGGGAAATGATGTAATCCATTTTAGAATAAGGCTGTAATGTAACATGTAACAAGGGGTCTGAATTATTTCCGTATGCACTGTAAATGTTTATAAAAACTTGAGTGCACTCTGGTGCCAGTACAGCACAAAGGGTCCCTCATCCTCATTTGAGCTTTTAGGGCTCAGAAACGGGTGTAGATCTCTCTTTACAAGTCCTAAAAATCCAGATACTACTATTGAGTCATCATCAAGGGAGTCTAAATCAAGAGCTCTTAGAGAAGTATAGTGCTGTTCATAGGCATTGATTCGTTTTTTATACACTGATTTCACATAGAAATGTCCTTGTTTTTGAAAGAAAAGGGAATTTTTTGTCCATTAAAATAACATCAAATTGATCAGAAATACAGTTTAGACATTGTTAATGTTGTAAATGACAGTTGTAGCTGGAAATGGCAGATTTTTTATGGAGTATCTACAAAGGCGTACAGAGGCCCATTATCAGCAACCATCCCTCCTGTGTTCCAATGGCACGTTATGTTAGCCTTTCTTAAAAGATGAACTTGGATTAGCTAATTGAAAACCCTTTTGCAATTATGTTAGCACAGCTGAAAACTGTTGTTCTGATTAAAGAAGCAATAAAACTGGCCTTCTTTAGACTAGTATCTGGAGAGTATCTGGAGCATCAGCATTTGTGGGTTCGATTACAGGCTCAAAATTGCCAGAAACAAAGACCTTTCTTCTGAAACTCTTCAGTCTATTCTTGTTCTGAGAAATGAAGGCTATTCCATGCGAGAAATTGCCAAAAAACTGAAGATCTCGTACAGCACTCTGTACTACTCCCTTCACAGAACAGCGCAAACTGGCTCTAACCAAAATAGAAAGAGGAGTGGGAGGCCCGGGTGCACAACTGAGCAAGAGGACAAGTACATTAGAGTGTCTAGTTTGAGAAACAGACACCTCACACGTCCTCAACTGGCAGCTTCATTAAATAGTACCTGCAAAACACCAGTCTCAACAGTGAAGAGGTGACTCCGGGATGCTGGCCTAGGCATTTGCAAAGAAAATGCCATATCTCATACTGGGCAATAAAAATAAGATTAAGATGGGCAAAAGAACACAGACACTGGACAGAGGAACCTCTTCACTGTTGTAAATAGTCATTTACAACATTAACAATGTCTACACTGTATTTGTTACTTTAACATTTTTTGTTATTTTAAAGGACATTTCTAAGTGACCCCAAACTTTGAACGGCAGTGTATATATAATGTATTCCTATCTCATCCCTAAAGGTCAGAGAAAACAATCATTCACAAACGTCTTCATTAAAAATGCTAATTTATGAAGTTCTCCATGGCTCGGTTAGTGTTATTGTTATTAACTGGTGCCCTCAGGGAGGTGGTGACAAAATAGCTGTGGTGTTGCGGGCAAGAGGGACTGGCATGGCTTTTAGAAAATTAGCATGGCATTCATGCAATTATTCACAATCATATAAGCTGTGCATGTCCGTGGTGCTTGTGTGTGTACACAAACTAACTTTCTAACTCTAGGATACTCAGAGCTCAGACGCACCATGCTGGGACAGATGGGCTTTGCCAGCGACAGACTAAGCCATGAGGTGAGCTAGCGAGAGTGTGTGTATTGTGCAATTGAAGAGGTCAGGTCACGCTACTCTAACTTAAGGATTTAACACACTGAACGCACTACTCCATCTGTCAATCTCTGTTCATTCAGTACGTCAGAGGTGAAGGCAGGTTATAAATACAAGCAAAAAAGCTGTGTTCTACATCCCTTCTACTCCCCACACCTCTGAGAGCTGTCATTATGTCTAAATGGGCTACCAGACAGGGAGAGATGGGAGGGTGGAGGCTGGAAATTGAAACTGTCAGATAAATTGGTGTTGGGTACTTTCTGAATACGTTTTTCAAAACCAGCTCTGCCTAATTGGAAAAGGGGCACACCCTCCACCCCTACTCACCCCTCACGACCAGGTTAGTGCAAGGACAGTCTTGGGGTGGGAAAGCCATCCATTCCAGGAAACTAGAAGTAACTTGTGCAACATTTAGTTTCACTAATGTAAAAATGGGTCTGTCTAAACTGATGGAGTAAGTCAGACAAGTAGCTCTCTGTGAATGGAAAGTTACTCCTCACAAACAGGAAAATACCAGAAGCAGTAAACTGTTGGTCATTCTGTCCAAATATGGAGAGGAGCTGAGAGGTCCATTCATTTCAATGAAAGTTGTATATTTTCCATAGAGCATTTTCCACTTCAATCATTAATGGCCAACTATGCGAATGATTTGGAAAAAGAGAATAGACAGTCACTTCTTGGGGAAACCCCTAAAAGTCTCTACACTTTGTGCTAATACTATGTTTCATGTGATACTTGAAAAAGACAGATATGGTATTAGCTATAACTTAAGATCCCTTTTTCTTGGGAGCCACAGCCTTGAGCTACACTTGTACTCCAACATACTTCAGAAATATACAGTGATTTAGAACTCAAATGTGCATCACCACCACAGAAATTCTGCAGCAGTTACAGGTCTCCAGTACAAAAAGTTACGGTTGTACAGCCTTCAGCAATAAGACTGACCATAGGGTGGATTTGACATGACTGGTCACAGCGGAAATTGAAGTGCGAAGAGTGTGACGAAGGAGAAGGCTGTTTTTCCCTTCACTATCAGAGATAAATACAACATAACCTTGATCTACTACCACTCACACACACACAAACGCAAGTAACCACCCCCCCTGTCTTTAAAGTAAAAGCGAGTGAGCGAGAGAGAGCGCAGAGAGAGAGAGAGCGCGAGAGCACAGAGAGAGAGAGAGAGAGCACAGCGAGAGAGAGCACAGAGAGAGAGAGCGAGAGAAAGCGCAGAGAGAGAGAGAGCACAGAGAGAGCACAGAGAGAGAGAGAGCGCGAGAGCACAGAGAGAGAGAGCGAGAGAGCACAGAGAGAGAGAGAGCGAGAGAAAGCACAGAGAGAGAGCGGCAGAGAGAGCACAGAGAGAGAGTGGCAGAGAGAGAGCTAGAGAGAGCGAGCAAGAGAGAGCGCAGAAAGAGCAAGCGCAGAGAGGCAGAGAGCGCAGAGAGATGGGCACCAACCTGTGGCTGCGGTAGACATTGAGGAGGATGATGAGGGTGCCTAGGCAGTAGCAGGCCAGATAGGGACCCCCAAACAGTCTGGTCAGACCTCTCGTACGATGCTCCCAACGCGCCACCTGCAACACAAGTTTTATTTCATGAATAAAGTGCCTTTTTGGTCATGTAATATAACTAAATATGTAATATAACTAAAATAACTATTTATTTCAACATTGTTATAAAAAGCATACGTTCAACTTCATCACAAACATGTTTTCCCATCTCCAGAGATTAAATAAAAAATGACAATAAAAAAGGTGACAATTAAAGTGAGTGGGTTGACCGTAAGAGGGTGGACAATGTCATCTTAATAAATCTGCCATGAATCCCCTTGTGACAGGGGGAAAGGAAGAGTGTTGTGTACAACAGGGAGTGGCAACTGAATGCAAGCTTAAAACATGTCTAGCACATCTATGGGCCACAGGGTTGACGTGTTATGCTCGACAGTCAGGTTTCCAACACAAAACATAAGATAAATAAATATCTTCAGAAATGACTTTGTCAAAGCAAAACAATCACTCGGGCTGAACAATTACAGTTCCTTCAGAAAGTATTTATACCCCTTGATTTATTCCACATTTTGTTGCGTTTCAGCCCAAATTCAAAAAGGATCAACAAATTCTCACCCATCTGCACACAATACCCCATAATGACAAAGTGAATGTTTAGACATTTTTGCGAATTTATTTCAAATGAAACACAGAAATAAACCATTTACATAAGTATTCCCACCACTGAGTCAATACATGTTAGAACATATTTTAAGTATATTTAAAATTACCGAAATTGGAACCATTTTAAATACATTTAATGCATTTAATGTTCAGTTTATTAGCATTTAAGTATATTAAATACATATAAAATTATCTAAATTGAGACACTTTTTTGTACTTAAGTTAATTGTTATTATATTAGATAAAGAGCAAAACAAATATAATATGAAAAACAACTTATAAATTAGAAATATACTAAAATGGTATTTGAATCAGAATTCCTGTATTTTCTTCACAAAAAAAAGTGTATTTATAATGTTTACTTCTACAAATACCACTTCTACTCATTAACGACATTAGCTACTGTATTGAGCCATGTAAAGGTTACCTTGATTGACCAAGGTATCTTCTCAGCCAATGTTAACATGCTATTTACAAAGCAGTTGTGGCTGGAGCAGCAATTTACAATTAACACTTTTGAGATATATGCACCATTGGGATTTCACACTTTAGTTGTTCACATACATTTTTGCTAATAAACGATAATTTAAAAAAAATGTGGAATGTATATCTAATTAAAAGTACGACATTATTCAGTTCTAAAATGAACATTACATTTACATTTAAGTCATTTAGCAGACGCTCTTATCCAGAGCGACTTACAAATTGGTGCATTCACCTGTGGAACATCAAAAGATTTGAATAAGCTAAATATGAGAAACAATATCATATTATAAATCAAAACTTCAACTGCAGAAAATGATGCTGGGGAATATGCCAATGTTTGTGCACATGCATTTTTTCGAGTATGCTTCAAATATATTTTGTGGACATGTAAGTTAAATATACTTTTTTGAAAGTATACTTAAGTATATTTTCTTGCAATATGAAAAAGTATACTCTCAGGAAGCATGTTCCTCAGCTGTGCAATATCATTGTCACCTCTCTCTGCACTCTTCTGAAGAGGAATTCAGAAAGTACTTCAAAACTCATTGGCAATGAAACTACAGTGCCTTGCAAAAGTATTCATACCCCTTGGATTTATTCACACTTTGTTGGAAAGCAGACTGAAATAGGTTTTCCTCCAGGAGTTTGGCTATTCCGTTTCTTTTTATCATAAAAAACTCCCTAGTCGCAGTCTAAGGCACTGCATCGCAGTGTTTGGGCGTTCGATCACAGGCTATGTCATTAACGGCCGCGATCGCGAGTCGCTTCTCCTCTCCCGAGCTCATTGGGGAGTTGCAGCGATGAGACAAGAATGTAATCACAAGATTGGGAGAAAAAGAGAGTAAAAATGTGCAAACCCATAACATGATGCAGCCACCATCATGCTGGAAAATATGAAGTGGTACTTAGTGATGTATTCTGTTGGATTTGTCCCAAAATAACACTTTGTATTCAGGACTTAAATTTAAAAAATGGCCACATTATTTGCAGTTTTACTTTAGTGTCTTATTGCAAATAGGATATTTTTTATTCTGTACAGGCTTCCTTCTTTTCACGCTGTCAATTAGGTTAACATTGTAGAGTAACTACAACATTGTAGAACATAAGTCCACTTTGACAATATGGGGTATTGGTTGTAGACCAGTGATAAAATAAAATCTTGACGCTATCCATTTTAAAGTCAGGCTCTAACACAACTAAATGTGGGAAAAAGTCAATGGGTAAATCTTTCTGAAGGCACTGTATGTATGCAATAAGGCACTAAAGTAATACGGAATTTTTAAAAATAATAATAAAAATAATAATTCACTTTTAGGCCTAAGTGCAAAGCCTTATGTTAGCGGCAAATCCAACCCAACACATCACTGAGTAACTACCTCCTTATTTTCAAGCATGGTAGTGGCTGCATCATGGTATGGGTATGCTTGACATCGGCAAAGACTGGGGAGTTTTTCAGGATGAAAAGACATGGGATGGAGCTTAGCACAGGCAAAATCCCAGAGGAAAACATGCGTCAGTCTGCTTTACAACTGACACTGGGAGAGGAATTCACCTTTCAGCAAGACAATAACCTACAACACAAGGTCAAATCTACACTGGAGTTGCTTACCAAGAAGACAGTGAATGTTCCAGAGTGGCCAAGTCACAGTTTTGACTTAAATCTGTCTGAAAATCTCTGGCAAGACTTTAAAACGGCTGTTTAGCCATGATCCCCAACACCTTGACAGAGCTTGAAGAATTATGAAAATAATAAAAATCGGCAAATATTGCACAACACAGGTATCTTATGAGACTTACCCAAGAAGACTGTTGTTGGTATTTCTAACATGTACTGACTCGGGGGGTGAATACTTATCTAATCAAGGTATATTAGCATTTCATTTTTCATTAATCTTTAAACAATGTTATAATTTTCTTTCACTTTGACATTACAGAGTATTTGCACCTTGTGTCTGGAACTCTATCGGAGCGATGCCACACCATACTTCCACGAGAAATTCCATCATGTGGTGTTCGTTCTCAGGCACCGCTCCAGAATACCCCATAAGTGATCAAATGAGTTTATATCCTCATCAAACCATTCAGTGACCACTCGTGCCCTGTGGATGGGGGCATTGTCATCCTATGGGGGAATAGCCATGGTATCCAAAATAATGCCCTGCCCAGCAATTCCATACATGACCCTAAGCATAATGGGATGTTAATTGCTTAATTAACTCAGGAACCACATATGTGTGGAAGCACCTGCCTTTAATTCCTTTTGTATCCCTCAATTACTAAGTGTTTCCATTATTTTGTCAGTTAACTGTTCCGTATATGCTTTATGACAGAAGGTACTATAAATACACAGGTAGATCAAAGCATTACCACACTGTGTGAATGCATTCTGTGCCAGCACCATTCACAGATTCAATCAAGGCGTAGGTAACAGCCTGAATAGGCCACTCCATCTAGTTACTTACCACGGGTGTATTTCTGACAACAAGGTCCTGGCTCGTCTCTGATATGATGCATTAGGAGCTCATAAATGGGTTTGTGTGGGCTCTATTACAGAGGTACTGAGTGTCTTAGCGGGTGCAGGCTCAGTCCCCGGGGCCCGGTTCTCTGACAGGGCCCTAGAACCAGCCTAATCGCCACATGAGATTCATGCCCCGTATTAATGCACGGCCGCGCTCCGTCCCTGTCCCCAGCCCAGGGAAACAGAACATGCCCTAATCACATGCATAACAGGCTACACATTAGAACTCCTCCTCTCCTCCTACAGCTATGCTATTTACTGTTTAACCATTTCAGTAATGCACACATGATTCAAATGAGTGCATCTGTCTTAGATCTTCGATTAGATCCTATCTCATCCGATCACACAGACTATACCAGAAATGTCAGCCTACGACAGTTAGCCTAGATGCACAGTTGATATAACTAAACAAACAAGAGACAAAACCATTACTGTCTTGTCTGTCTAAAAAGCGATACTAACACCTTCTCCCCTGTCAAGGTGAACCTCATCTATAGCACACCGTGGCCTTTGTTCCACTAGACATTTATATTTCAGTCATTTAGCAGAAGCTCTTATCCAGAGCAACTTACAGGAACAACTAGGGTTAATTGCCTTGCTCAAGGGCACAGACAGGTTTTTCACCTAGTCAGTTCAGGGATTCGAACTAGAGACCTTTCAGTTACTGGCCCAACGCCCTTAAAACCACTTGGCTACCTATTCTACAGTACGCAGCCCTGACTAGTCAAACCCTTGGGGAAAATAATACATGTAGGCTGCAGAGAAAAGCCAGAGTTTAGAATTGTAGACAAAATGGTTATGAAACACAGAGAGAGAGAGACAGAGAGAGGTGACCTTATCCCCACTCGACGAGACAGAAGGGCTGAATCCTATATTGAAATTCAACGCTACAAAACCAGCAGCAATGGTTTCCATGTAAACCGTTGTTTGTGCTCCTACAGTCTGACTCCACTGGCTATCGTGAGGATGAATCAGCTATGGAGACAAACATTGCATAATTTGAGCAGGAGATTGAGACTATCAAATCGGTAATCCATCCATCCATAATCATTTTAAATCAAGAGTGAAATCATGAATCTAAAGCACTTTAATTCTAAATATACACTACTGGTCAAAAGTTTGGACACACCTACTCATTCCAGGGTTTTACTTTATTTGTACTATTTTCTGCATTGTAGAATATAGTGAAGATATCAAAACTATGAAATAACACATGGAATCATGTAGTAACCAAAAAAGTGTTTAACAAATAATTTGAGACTCTTAAAAGTAGCCACCCTTTGCCTTGATGACAGCTTTGCACACTCTTGGCATTCTCTCAACCATCTTCATGAGGTAGTCACCTGGAATGCATTTCAATTAACAGGTGTGCCTTGTTAAAAGTTCATTTTTGGAATTTCCTAACTTCTTAATGCGTTTGAGCCAATCAGTTGTGTTGTGACAAGGTAGGGGTGGCATACAGAGGATAGCCCTATTTGGAAAACGAACAAGCAAAGAGAAAATGACAGTCCATGATTACTTTAAGACATGAAGGTCAATCAATGATGAACATTTCAAGAACTTTGAAGGTTTCTTCAAGTGCAGTTGCAAAAACCATCAAGCGCTATTATGAAACTGGCTCTCATGAGGACCGCCACAGGAAAGGAAGACCCAGAGTTAACTCTGCTGCAGAGGATAAGTTCGTTAGAGTTACCAGCCTGAGAAATTGCAGCCCAAATAAATGCTTCAGAGTTCAAGTAACAGACACATCTTAACATCAACTGTTCATGGTCGAATTGCTGAAAAGAAACCAATACTAAAGGACACCAATAAGAAGAGACTTGCTTGGGCCAAGAAACACGAGCAATGGACATTAGACCGGTGGAAATTTGTCATTTGGTCTGGAGTCCAAATTTGAGATTTTTGGTTCCAACTGCCGTGTCTTTGTGAGACGCCGTGTGGGTGAACGGATGATCTCTGCGTGTGTATTTCCCACCGTAAAGCATGGAGGAGGTGTTATAGTGTGGGGGTGCTTTGCTGGTGACACTGTCTGTGATTTATTTAGAATTCAAGGCACACTTAACCAGCATGGCAACCACAGATTTCTGCAGCGATACGCCATACCATCTGGTTTAGGCTTAGTGTGAATATCATTTGTTTTTCAACAGGACAATGACCCAACCCACCTCCAGGCTGTGGAAGGGCTATTTGACCAAGAAGGAGAGTGATGGAGTGCTGCATCAGATGACCTGGCCTCCACAATCCCCCGACCTCAACCAAATTGAGATGGTTTGGGATGAGTTGGACCGCAGAGTGGTCCAAGAACAATCAGCCAACAAAAGTTCAGCATTTGTGGGAACTCCTTCAAGACTGTTGGAAAAGCATTCCAGGTGAAGCTGTTTTTTTATTTCACCTTTATTTAACCAGGTAGGCCAGTTGAGAACAAGTTCTCATTTACAACTGCGACCTGGCCAAGATAAAGCAAAGCAGTGCGACAAAAACAAAGACACAGAGTTACACATGGTATAAACAAACGTACAGTCAAAAACACAATAGAAAAATCTGTATACAGTGTGTGCAAATGAAGTAAGGAGGTAAGGCAATAAATAGGCCAATAGTGGCGAAGTAATTACAATTTAGCAATTTACACTGGAGTGATATATGTGCAGATGAGAATGTGCAAGTAGAAATACTGGTGTGCAAAAGAGCAGAAAAACTAAAACAAAACAAATATGGGGATGAGGTAGGTAGATGGTTGGATGGGCTATTTCCAGATGGGCTGTGCACAGCTGCAGCGATCGGTAAGCTGCACTGACAGCTGACGCTTAAAGTTAGTGAGGGAGATATAAATCTCCAACTTCAGTGATTTTTGCAATTCGTTCATTG
The DNA here is from genome assembly GCF_029448725.1 of Salvelinus fontinalis. Lineage (NCBI taxonomy): Eukaryota > Metazoa > Chordata > Actinopteri > Salmoniformes > Salmonidae > Salvelinus > Salvelinus fontinalis. The sequence goes on from NC_074665.1 coordinate 21,614,207, forward strand.
GCAGCAGAGAACTGGAAGGAAAGGCGGCAAAGGGAGGTGTTGGCTTTGCGGATGACCAGTGAAATATACCTGTCTGAGCGCGTGCTACGGGTGGGTATTGCTATGGTGACCAGCGAGCTGAGATAAGGCGGAGACTTAGCAAAGACTTATAGATGACCTGGAGCCTGTGGGTTTCGCAACGAATATGTAGCGAGGACCAGCCAACGAGAGCATACAGGTCGCAGTGGTGGGTAGTATATGGGGCTTTAGTGACAAAACTGATGGCACTGTGATAGACTGCATCCAATTTGCTGAGTAGAGTGTTGGAGGCTAATTTGTAAATGACATCGCCGAAGTCAAGGATCAGTAGGATAGTCAGTTTGACGAGGGTAAGTTTGGCAGCATGAGCGAGGGAGGCTTTGTTGCGAAATTGGAAGCCGAATCTAGATTTAACTTTGTATTGGAGATGCTTAATGTGAGTCTGGTGGCATCATCGCAAAACTTTTAGTGGAGCAACCACTGTAGGTGATGCACAGACGTTTTTGTGATTAAGCTTGAAATGTCGGTCACAGAGGAATTAATATGGGTGAACCGAAAACAAAGTTGGGTTAAGGTAAGCTTAATTCTGATTTGTCAGAAACTCGAGCTCGGCAGGTAGCTTAATCCCCCATGATCATCAGTTAGATAGAAACATGGAGATCTACCGCTTTCATCCAGCTCAATGACCTTAACTCCCGAGGACACAGAGGGTCACATAGGTCTGGGATGTTGGAGACTATGTCAACGGCACTAGGTCTGGGGATCCTGTGAGATTTTCTAAGCCATTTCGAAATGGGAGGGAAAACAAGCTCTCCAGACAACTCAATGCAGACACAAAGCAGACGCTAGATAGCTAGGCTCATTTTAGCCACAGCCAGTCAGTGGTGTATGCAAACGAATCACTTGCGAAATACACTCACTGAAAATACCCTCGGCGAGCTCCATCTAGCTAGCTACTAATTGTGTCTGGTGGGGATGTTCACAACCAGGGAAAATAGTGATAAAGCTCTGGAGTTCTTCAGGCTTAGGATGGCGTGTGTGTGTGTAGGTATTTTCTGCATAGAAAAGTATTGGGCAAGTCCCAACAGTGAAAAACAAAAACATATTTTTTTATTACTTTAATGAATTTCGGGATGGAAACAATGCTTTAAGTGTAATCTTAAACAACTTAAACCAGATTTAAAGTATGTCGAAGAAATAATGGACCTATATATTTTTTTCTAATATATATTTGAGAACTAACAAATCCCTAAAATAGAAGCTAGACAAACTACTTCAGGAGTATTGATTTTGTGGCAATGTTTGCCATGGCAAATGCATAGAATTGCAGGAAATTAGCTAAAAAAAACAAACAGCTACATTTATCTCAGCTCCATGGTAAAATGTGTAGATTTGCAGGAAATGAGCTTAAAAGCTGCAAAAGTTCTCTAAGCTCCATATTTATTTTTTTAATTGCAGGAAATTGGCTGTAAAACACGATGTGGGGCCTCAAAAATGTTCTTGCCCGGGACCGAATTCAGCCACGCCAACGGGCTGACCGCGCTCACTTCCACGACACTGCCACGCCCACCACTTAAGCCCCTTTTTGAGCCAGGAAAAAACCTGTGGGTGTGTGTGCATGCGTGGCTGGGTTCGGAGGTAGCTGCAAAAAATGTGAGTGTACACACGCTCCATAGCTGTCATATCCAAAGGAACGCTAAATATCCAAGCTAATAAATTAGGCTAAATATAACTAATTAAGTTAAAATGTAAGATAAGATCATGATGGCCCAATTATATGCAAAGGGCTGTATGGTGCAGCAGCTCATAAGAATATAATTTTGTGATTGTGATTGCATTTTTGGACTTTAAAATGAATGGTATATTAAATGGTATTGATTATTGCAGAATATAACTTATAAATGCCTTGTGAGCTTTGATCAATTGTTGTATCCCATAAGAACCCAAAATATAAGCTTGTTTTACCCCATGTAAATAATTCAAATCTAAATAAACACTGTATAGTCTCAAAACATGGTTAAAACTATCATTTTGATCTCATGGATAGTCAGTCCTTGCATTCATTGCGCTGTCTATGAATTTGAGAGTGTTTACATTTCTCCATCCCCATACTAAAACACTAGCGGGTTGGTCACAATCTTGTTTGAACTGCAGATTGTCCCATTAAATTCAACAATAATCTCAACGTCCCTGGTCCACTTGACAGTCTGAAGTAGTTACAAAGTAACCTTGGCAATAATAACATTAAGAGATTGTTACGTCGGCAGCCAATGGAAAGACATGGAGTAGCTACCATCTAAGATGAAGAGTAGCTTAATGTTGCTTTATAGTGAAAATACTGAATTCAAACTATTCATTCAGACGAGCACAGGTGGAACCTTAAATACCAGACAATTACATGTGAGGCTTCAAGCAGAATCCCCATCATGTTTCTCTTCACTTTGTTTCACATGTTTTGCTTCCCTCTCATGATGTGCTCCCTCGCCCTTCTCCCGACTCTATTTCACTTCTTTCCATTGAAATTAAAAGTAATCTTACTCCCTTTCTATTCCCCCCTGTAAAACACATATTTTTTTCCATTATTTATTATTTTTTTACCTGCCCAAATGTTCAGTACATCTCCCTGCTAGCCTTTTATTATATTTTGCTTCTCCTCTCATCCCTTCACCCCCGCACCCCTCTTTTCTTATCCTTTGTCAGCTAGTTCTGCTAAGCTCCTTTCATTCTTGCTGACTCATGGTCTGGCTGATTGTTCTGGGCTGTGGCTCATCAGACCAACTCGGGCGCTCAATAAGACATCCGAGGGTTGAAAAGGGTCTTTAGGCCCTGCCGGCTAATTGGCTGGCTGGCACCCATTCTACTGTACATCAGATGCATTTTCCACCATAAGGCCTGAGAGGCTGATTATTAAAATGGGCATAGGAGTGAGGCACCTGTGATGGTAGTGAGTGTGTATGGTGGATGGGAGAGAGGTTTGACTGCAGTTTTTCGCAAACATTGTTTTTCCTTCAACACCGATTGATAACTCCAATGCTACCACCGCCGCCCACCACCTTACGTCGAGCCTCCTCATTCATCTCAGAGAACGAACGAAAAAGGTCATGTCAAAAACTCCACAAGTGTCTGTATGCTATTGTGTTAGTGAGGTGTTGGGCGCTGTGTGGGTGAAAAGGCATGCTGTACCAGAGTGTATGTTGCCTTTTAAGCATCTACTGTATAAACGAAGAGGGTCTTTTAGGGTGATGTAATGTTTACATATTTTGCATTACTCATCTCATAGGTTCAGTTGAAGTCGGAAGTTTACATACACCAAATACATGTAAAACTCAGTTTCACAATTCCTGACATTTAATCCTAGTAACAATTCCCTTTCTTAGGTCTGTTAGGATCACCACTTTACTTTAAGAATGTGAAATGTCAGAACAATAATAGAGAGAATGATTTATTTCAGCTTTTATTTCTTTCATCACATTCCCAGTGAGTCAGAAGTTTACATACACTCAATTAGTATTTGGTAGCATTGCCTTTAATAGGTCAAATGTTTTGGGTAGCCTTCCACAAGCTTCCCACAATAAGTTGGGTGAAGTCCAATACCTTGACTTTGTTGCCCTTAAGCCATTTTGCCACAACTTTGGAAGTATGCTTGGGGTCATTGTCCATTTGGAAGACCCATTTGCGGCCAAGCTTTAACTTCCTGACTGATGTCTTGAGATGTTGTTTCAATAGATCCACATAATTTCTCCCTCATGATGCCATCTATTTTGTGAAGTGCACCAGTCCCTCCTGCAGTAAAGCGCTGCCAACCCCGTGCTTCACGGTTGGGATGGTGTTTTTCAGCTTGCAAGCCTCCCCCTTTTTCCTCCAAAAATAACGATGATCATTATGGCCAAACAGTTCTATTTTTGTTTCATGAGACCAGAGGACATTTCTCCAAAAAGTACGATCTTTGTCCCTGTTACGTTCCCCAGTTTCTGTGTTCTGTTTTGTATTTTAGTGTGTGTGTTTCAGGAGATGGCTTCCGGAAGTACTCCCCAACCAGCTGATTGGTCAACCCCAGGCTAATTGATGATTGGAGCTGACCCCGCCCCCTCATCAAGAAGCAGCTGACTAATTAACATTGCCACCTGAAGATATAAAAACCAGTGTTCTGTTCAGTAGAAAAGGGAGAGAGAGATGAGAGATTTGGAGATCAGAGATTTGGAGATCAGAGATTTGGAGATCAGAGATTTGGAGATCAGAGATTTGGAGATCAGAGATTTGAAGATCAGAGATTTGGAGATCAGAGATTTGGAGATCAGAGAGGAATTGAATATTTGAGAGGTTGAGAGAAATTAGAGATTAGAGGGAGATTGAGAGAGATAAAAATTAGATTGTGATATAGTGTTGGTTGTGTATCAGAAAGTGTGGTATGTACTATTGTTGTTGGTAGCAGTTTTGCTATGTCCTGTGATTGTGAAATCGTTAATAATTACTCTGTTTCATTTGTTCCCAGGTGGGGGAAGGAGAAGGCACTTTGGGAGTGCTTAGGCAAGAGGCCCGCGGGCATACATATACCCGTAGTATATTTACTGTCTAGGCACACTAGGTAAGACCTGGGCGGACCACCCCCTGTATTTTGGTTAGGGCACCAGACGGTGCTAAGTTAGGTAAGTTAAGTGGGTAGGCAGGTTAGATAGGAGAGGGGGAACTTTGATATTACTTTCTTTGCTTTGGTTCCGTCCAGCCCCTTTTCCCCATATTACCGTGTAAGGAAATAAATCCTAGTAAACGGTAAATTCTGCTTTTGTGTCATCCTTACTCGCACCTACAGTCCATACATCTTGCACTTCAGAGAGTTGAGTTGTAGCAGGGAGTTGCGTTCCCTCTTCTCAGAGGCGTGCGTAACAGTCCCCATGTGCAGTTGCAAACTGGAGTCTGGCTTTCTGATGGCGGTTTTGGAGCAGTGGCTTCTTCCTTGCTCAGCGGCCTTTCAGGTTTTGTCGATATAGGACTCGTTTTACTGTGGATATAGATACTTTGTACCCGTTCCTCCAGCATCTTCACAAGGTCCTTTGCTGTTGTTCTGGGATTGATTAGCACTTTTTTCACCAAAGTACGTTAATCTCTAGGAGACAGAACGCGTCTCCTTCCTGAGCGGTATGATGGCTGCGTGGTCCCATGGTGATTATACTTGCGTACAACAGTTTGTACAAATGAACGTGTTACCTTCAGGCGTTTAGAAATTGCTCCCAAGGATGAACCAGACTTGTGGAGGTCTACAATTGTTTTTCTGAGGTTTTGGCAGATTATTTTTGATTTTCCCATGATGTCAAGCAAAGAGGCATTGAGTTTGAAGGTAGGCCTTGAAATACATCCACAGGTACACCTCCAATTGACTCAAATTATGTCAATTAGCCTATCAGAAGCTTCTAAAGCCATGACATCATTTCCCAAGCTGTTTAAAGGCACAGTCAACGTTGTGTATTGTAAACTTCTGACCCACTGGAATTGTGATACAGTGAATTAAGTGAAATAATCTGTCTGTAAACAATTGTTGGAAAAATTACTTGTGTCATGCACAAAGTAGATGTCCTAACCGACTTGCCTAAACTATAGTTTGTTAACAAGAAATGTGTTTAGTGGTTGAAAAACAAGTTTAAATGACTCCAACCTAAACGTATGTAAACTTCCGACTTCAACTGTATATACTATATTCTATCCTACTGTGTCTTAGTCTATGCCACTCTGACATTGCTAGTACAAATATTTATATATTCTTAATTCCATTCCTTTAACTTTAGATTGTGTGTATTGTTAGATATTACTTGTTAGATATTATTTCGCTACAACCGCAATAACATCTGCTAAACCGTGTATGCGGCCAATAAAATTTGATTTGAATTTGATATCTTTCATTGACTGTACAGGAGCAGTTCGAGCTTCAACTTGGTGGGAGAAGCTGCGCTGTTACTGTGTGGCAGCGTTTCACAAACTCAGTCCTGCGAACCTTAACTTCTCTAGGGTAGGGGGCAGCATTTGGAATTTTGGATGAAGAGCATGCCCAAATTAAACTGCCAGCTACTCATCCCCAGAAGATAAGATATGCATATTATTAGTATATTTGGACAGGAAACACTCTGAAGTTTCTAAAACTGTTTGAATCATGTCTGTGAGTATAACAGAACTTATTTAGCAGGCGAAACCCCGAGGACAAACCATTCAGATTTGTTGTTGTTGTCGTCACTCTTTTCAATGAGTTTTCATTGGGAAACAAGATTTCTAAGGGACATGCTTGCAGTTCCTACCGTTTCCACTGGATGTCAACAGTCTTGAGAAATTGGTTGAGGTTATTCCTTTGTGTAATGAAGAAGTACGGCCATCTTGAAAGAGAGTCACTCGACGTGTCCTGTTAGTTAGAGGCACGAGACCAGAAGGCTAGCTATAGATGGTTTTAGTCCTGTATTGAACACAGATCATCCCGTCTTCAATTTGATCGATTAACGTAAAAAAAATACCTAAAGTTGTATTACAAAAGTAGTTTGAAATTTTTTGGCAAAGTTTACAGGTAACCGTTGAGATATTTTGTCGTCACGTTTGAGCAACTTGGAACCTGTGTTCTGGATCAAACGCGCCAAATAAATGGACATTTTGGATATATATCGACGGAATTAATCGAACAAAAAGGACCATTTGTGATGTTTATGGGACATATTGGAGTGCCAACAACAGAAGCTCGTCAAAGGTAAGATATTAATTAAATTTTATTTCTGCGTTTTGTGTCGCGCCTGCAGGGTTGAATATGCTTATCTCGCTTTGTTTACTATGGTGCTATCCTCAGATAATAGCATCGTATGCTTTCGCCGAAAAGCCTATTTGAATAATTCTAATAAGAATTAATAAGACTTAATAAGATAACTAATTAATAAGACATGTTGACTGGATTCACAACCAGTGTAGCTTTAATTTGGTATCTTTCATGTGTGATTTAATGAAAGTTTGATTTTATAGTAATTAATTTTAATTTGGCGTTCTGCATTTTGTCAGGCTTTTTGCCAAGTGAGACAGTAGCGTCCCGCCTAAACTCAGATTTTTGGATATAAATATGAACTTTACCGAACATAACATACATGTATTGTGTAACATGAAGTCCTATGAGTGTCATCTGATGAAGATCATCAAAGGTTAGTGATTCATTTTATCTCTTTCTGCTTTTTGTTACTGCTCTCTTTAGCTGGAAAAATGGCTGTCATTTTCTGTGACTTGGCTCATACCTAACATTATCGTTTGGTGTGCTTTCGTCGTAAAGCCTTTTTGAAATCGGACACTGTGGCTGGATTTACAGCAAGTGTATCTTTAAAATGGTGTAAAATACTTGTATGTTTGAGGAATTTTAATTATGGGATTTCTGTTGTTTGGACTTTGGCGCCCTGCAGTTCACTGCCTGTTGACGAGGTGGGACGCTACCGTCCCACATACCCTAGAGAAGTTAAGGGGTGCGTTTTGGTTTTTGCCCTAGTACTACACAGCTGATTCAAATAATCAAATCATGATGATTAGTTGAATCCGCTGAGTAGTGCTTGGGCAAAAAACTAAAATGTGCAATTAGAGTCCCGAGGACCGAGTTTGGGAAAACCCTATTGCATTTCAGTGTAGAAAGTCATTTTGGGGCAAAGAGCACCATCGTCTAATGCTAGGTCGTGAATCTAGCTTGATTGACATTGTAACCTGAGTGTAATCAGTTTTTTTATTAGACCGCTATTTAACCAGGTAGGCTAGTTGAGAACAAGTTCTCATTTGCAACTGTGACCTGGCCAAGATAAAGCAAAGCAGTTTGACACAACAACAGAGTTACACATGGAATAAACAAACATACAATCAATAATACAGTAGAAAAAAAGTCTATATACAGTATGCAAATAAATAGGCCATGGTGGCAAAGTAATTACAATATAGCAATTAAACACTGGAATGGTAGAATGTGCAGAAGATGAATATGCAAGTAGAGATACTGGGGTGCAAAGGAGCAAGATAAATAAATAAATAAATAAATACAGTATGGGGATGAGGTAGTTGGATGGGCTATGTACAGGTGCAGTGATCTGTGAGCTGCTCTGACAGCTGGTGCTTAAAGCTAGTGAGGGAGATATGGGTCTCCAGCTTCAGTGATTTTTGCAGTTCGTTCCAGTCATTGGCAGCAGAGAACTGGAAGAAGAGGCGGCCAAAGGAAGAATTGGCTTTGGGGGGTGGCCAGTGAGATATACCTGCTGGAGCGCGTGCTACGGGTGGGTGCTACTATGGTGACCAGTGAGCTGAGATAAGGCGGGGTTTTACCTAGCAGAGACTTGTAGATGACCTGTAGCCAGTGGGTTTGGCGACGAGTATGAAGCGAGGGCCAGCCAACAAGAGCATACATGTCGCAGTGGTGGGTAGTATATGGGGCTTTGGTGACAAAACGGATGGCACTGTGATTAGTTGAATCCGCTGAGTAGTGCTTGGGCAAAAAACTAAAATGTGCAATTAGAGTCCCGAGGACCGAGTTTGGGAAAACCCTATTGCATTTCAGTGTAGAAAGTCATTTTGGGGCAAAGAGCACCATCGTCTAATGCTAGGTCGTGAATCTAGCTTGATTGACATTGTAACCTGAGTGTAATCAGTTTTTTTATTAGACCGCTATTTAACCAGGTAGGCTAGTTGAGAACAAGTTCTCATTTGCAACTGTGACCTGGCCAAGATAAAGCAAAGCAGTTTGACACAACAACAGAGTTACACATGGAATAAACAAACATACAATCAATAATACAGTAGAAAAAAAGTCTATATACAGTATGCAAATAAATAGGCCATGGTGGCAAAGTAATTACAATATAGCAATTAAACACTGGAATGGTAGAATGTGCAGAAGATGAATATGCAAGTAGAGATACTGGGGTGCAAAGGAGCAAGATAAATAAATAAATAAATAAATACAGTATGGGGATGAGGTAGTTGGATGGGCTATGTACAGGTGCAGTGATCTGTGAGCTGCTCTGACAGCTGGTGCTTAAAGCTAGTGAGGGAGATATGGGTCTCCAGCTTCAGTGATTTTTGCAGTTCGTTCCAGTCATTGGCAGCAGAGAACTGGAAGAAGAGGCGGCCAAAGGAAGAATTGGCTTTGGGGGGTGGCCAGTGAGATATACCTGCTGGAGCGCGTGCTACGGGTGGGTGCTACTATGGTGACCAGTGAGCTGAGATAAGGCGGGGTTTTACCTAGCAGAGACTTGTAGATGACCTGTAGCCAGTGGGTTTGGCGACGAGTATGAAGCGAGGGCCAGCCAACAAGAGCATACATGTCGCAGTGGTGGGTAGTATATGGGGCTTTGGTGACAAAACGGATGGCACTGTGATAGACTGCATTCAATTTGTTGAGTAGAGTGTTGGAGGCTATTTTGTAAATGACATCGCCGACGTCGAGGATCGGTAGGATGGTCAGTTTTACGAGGGTGTGTTTGGCAGCACGAGTGAAGGATGCTTTGTTGCGAAATAGGAAGCCGATTCTAGATTTAATTTTGGATTGGAGATGCTTAATATGAGTCTGGAAGGAGAGTTTACAGTCTAACCAGGCACCTAGGTATTTGCAGTTGTCCACATATTCTAAGTCAGAACCGTCCAGAGTAGTGATGCTGGACGGGTGGACGGGTGTGGGCAGCGATCGGTTGAAGAGCATGCATTTAGTTTTACTTGCATTTAAGAGCAGTTGGAGGCCACGGAAGGAGAGTTGTACGGCATTGAAGCTCATCTGGAGGTTAGTTAACACAGTGTCCAAAGAAAGGCCAGAGGTATACAGAATGGTGTCGTCTGCGTAGAGATGGATCAGAGAATCACCAGCAGCAAGAGCGACATCATCGATGTTTACAGAGAAGAGAGTCGGCCCGAGAATTGAACCCTGTGGCACCCCCATAGAGAATGCCAGAGGTCCGGACAACAGGCCCTCCGATTTGACACACTGCATTCTGCCTGAGAAGTAGTTGGTGAACCAGGCGAGGCAATCATTAGAGAAACCAAGGCTGTAGAGACTGCCAATAAGAATGTTGTTGTTACGGTGGGATTAGAAATGGTCGGTAATCTGTTTGTTAACTTGGCTTTTGAAGACCTTGGAAAGGGTAGGATAGGGTAGGATAGATATAGGTCTGTAGCAGTTTGGGTCTAGAGTGTCTCCCCCTTTGAAGAGGGGGATGACAGCTTTCCAATCTATGGGAATCTCAGACGATACGAAATAGAGGTTGTGAGAGAGAGTGTAATCAGTAAAAGTATTGAGTAATCTGGTTGACGTTAGCGCCACCAGCTAGCCATAGAGTCAGAGAGATAAGAAGGAAGAAGAGGGACAGGCTGACCCTGCCATTACCTCAATGTCAACATGGCTGACTGAGCCCACTGCAGAGGAACGTAAGCAAATTCTACAGTAAAGGGTAGGGCGGGCACACAGTCCTGTCTGCTGCACAACTCAAATCTCATGAACCACAGACCTGCTAACTATCATTTCTCCCCTGCAATGATTAATTATGGTCACAGTGATTGCCTTGAGTGCACACACCTAGTTACTCAGGTCATTAGCAAATCACTGATTAAAAAGAACGACAAACCAGACGTAAATGGACGCAGCCATTGAGGACCAGCGCTGAAATATCTCACTGAGCTCACTTCCCTTCTCTGCACAGCTAGAACACACAAACTTGTCTCATGTCTGGGACACAAATAAATATTGGATGCAGCTATGGTGGTACTAGCTAACTCATGTCTGACTACAACAGTGTACTAACTGTGAAATGCTTTCGACACCTTGTAGAGTCCATGCCCCGACGAATTGAGGCGGTTCTGGGGGCAAAATGGGGTGCAACTCAATATTAGGAAGGTGTTCCTAATATTTTGTACACTCAGCAAATTATATAAACTAAGGCAACAGCCAAAGGGTATTCAAACAAACCCTATACAGGTGTCAAATCCTCAGTGCTCAGAATATTTTACTTTCAATTGAAGGCCAGTGGACATTTATAGGCTAAAGAAAAGTTGGGTAAGATGTTTGTGAAAAGAAGCTCTACCCTTTCTACCCTTTTCTCTGAAATTATATAAAAGATCTATTGAATAGCCTCTGAGTTTTTATTTTCCCCTTTCCCGCAGCCTCACTTGAATGCTTTTAGGTTATTCTCACAGAGCGAGAGGACGCGTGCTTTACCGATTCAATAGAATTCTAGAATGTTCTCTCAGTCAGAACCTCTCAAGTTGGTTTATTTTTCTCTACCTCTTTGTTTCCCTTAGTCTCTACTTATATGGTGAGAGTTTCGCTGACTGCGTTTCTTGTGTTAAGATTTTCTGAACAACAGATATGAATGACTGGCAAAAAAGATCTGAGTGACCCACCAAAAAAAGACCTGAAGAACTGGCTGCAAACTTCAGAGACCACCAGGGCTTGGTGCTGCTAGCCCAAAACTCTCTACTCTAGTATTAGAAGAATACCATTAGTTGCTACAAAACAAATTCCGACAAACTATGACCGCTTTCATGACATTTAGTGTGCCACGTGTTATTGTTATCAACCAGTTGACGGGAGAAATCACTCAAAGGCAATATTGTTTAGGTGTTTCAATATTACATCTGAGTCTCAAAGATAAAAGCGTTATATAAACAGCTGATAATGCATGTTAAGGGCGTGCATTTACATAACCAGCCCAGATAAACGTGTCTTGTTGTCCTCCTAACTGCAAAACCTGGGGCAGATCCTCAGTCTCTGCAAATGTGTTGAAGGCATGCCCTTAAAAACAGATGACTTCTTTCAGCATGTTATCCAATAGACAACTATCAATTTGTTCAGTTTCATTGAATTAACTTCCAACACTGATTGCTTTGATATGTAAAGTAAGGAACTGTGAAAGAAATGGGTTGGGAAAAAGAGGGCGAGTAACAGAGAGAAGAGAGGAGGGGAAGGGCAGGAAAATCAGGCGAGTAACAGAGAGAAGAGAGGAGGGGAAGGGCAGGAAAAACAGGCGAAAAACAGAGAGAAGTTGGGAGAGGCTTTTAACTATATGGTATACAGCTATGGACAGAATCAGTGTTGAAGTACTAGAGAGTGGTCTCCAGACTACATATTGAGTGTCTAGGTCTTGTCTCGGTGTCGGATACATTTGATTCAGTCTCCATAGTGAAGACTCTGTCATTTCTTCATGTCAGAATTATCAGCTTCCGTTCAGTCAGAGCATAAAACCGCTTTGCCAGGCCAAATATATACACTCCTTTCTTGAAACAATATCTTAACAGCCTCTATATCTATTATAGACATGTTTGCACAGTGGCGAACCTATAGGCCTTCAGTGTGTGACAGGTTCGTGATTCTGAAAGGACAGCAGGCGTAATACTAGCTCACTCATGTAGGGGAGTGCACTTTTTGCAAAACACAAAGGGCCAGTGGTGCAGTGGAAGGTATATGCAGGTATAAGCTGTATACCCACTTTTTTTGTCAGTGGGCATTGCTTATACTCACTTCTTAATCCCTATTGATGCGAATCAAAGTAGTTTAGTGGAGGTATACGACTTATCAATTACGCATGAAGCAGCTCACAGAAGAATTACATTGGTACATAACCAGCCCAAAGACAGCAGTCTTTCAATCAGCCTAAGCAGTCCATAAACTGACAAAATAAGCCAGGAGGTCCCAATCATAAGAAAACAAGAACACAACCATGAAACATTTCCTAATCAAAATGTACACCTATTACTTCCCATTGCAAAAAGCATTTTAGCACACAAAGTTAATGGTGACCTGATGTTTAAAGTGGATCTAAAAGCGTTTGAACTACTTTGCAGATATGAAACAAACACACAATCATGAAGTTAGTCAACTATATCAAATTCACAGTTTATGCTACAAAACTAACTTTATAAGAGGTTTAAAAATTAGGTTCTGTTTGACTCAACATTCCGTGACATACACTAAGGCATTGTTGGAAGAATAGATAGACGCAGTTCAATGCATGATTAATATAAATTCACCAATACATTTCTTGGTAGTCCAAAAAAATATTGCTATCAGGTTGTAAATCACAGCTGGCCTGGTACATTGTTTGCTGCCTCCGTTCAAGATGCACTGTTTCAGTTCAATGACTCAAAATTCTGGACAAAAACGGACAAATGTAACTAACTCTGTCAATACAATCAAACTAGCAAGAGCAATGATCACAAGTCAGTCATAACGTGGCTAATAGGCTAGCGTATCTATGTAGCAAGCTAAAAACACAGAGCCTAGCTAGCTAGCTGCTAGGAGGAAGTGGTGAGTGACTGACTTTTTCCCCTCATTGTTTTTTGGTGGCTATACACAGCTAGAGATGCAGGTGTCATTTGGTTAGCTAGCAAGAACTTGAATGACTTATGCAGTTAGCATATCTCTTGCGTTTGCAAATTCACACTGGCTATCTACTCGGATTTCAGAGCACTCTTGTCTAAGTGTGTCAGAGCGCAGAACTAAAGATACTTTTACGAACGCGCAACAACCGCTGAATATGACAAGTGTCAGTAAACGTAAGCAAAAAAAGTAATAGATAATCAAGAACGCTATAGATTACATGTAAACATCCTAACCAGCTCTGCTACGGCGAGTAAATGGTCAGAGTGAAGTGTTCTCGCATGCGTGTCAGGATAGCCAACTTTAGCCAGTTAGCTTGGGTGCTTGGTAGGGACAAGCATGCATTGGCAGGCAATCTGCAGAAGGACGAGGAGGCTACAATTCCCCATTGTTAAATCAGCAAAATGTTTAAATGTAAGAAGACTCCCGTGTTGTTTACATATTTGCAGAAATCCATTCAGGTGTATTTTGTGGCTTTTGGCGAATGCGTTCTAATGATCTAAAATCAGGCTGTTGCAACTGCCTGTAAACACAGTCCAGTTCAAAGTGCATGATGGCAGGCCGTGTGGCAAATGGCTTGTTTGTATAAAGGCCTGCTGTAGTTCTGATTGGCTATAGAGCACCGGCCTGTGTAGACGCCTGTCCTGGCTAATTGACATCATTTGAGTCAATTGAAGGTGTACCTGTGGATGTATTTCAAGGCCTACCTTCAAACTCAGTGCCTCTTTGCTTGACATCATGGGAAAATCAAAAGAAATCAGCCAAGACCTCAGAAAAAAGAATTGTAGACCTCCACAAGTCTGGTTCATCCTTGGGAGCAATTTCCAAACGCCTAAAGGTACCACGTTCATTTGTATAAACTGTAGTATGCAAGTATAATCACCATGGGACCATACAGCCATCATACCGCTCAGGAAGGAGACGCGTTCTGTCTCCTAGAGATGAACGTACCTTGGTGCGAAAAGTGCAAATCAATCCAAGAACAGCAGCAAAGGACCTTGTGAAGATGCTGGAGGAACAGGTACAAAAGTATCTATATCCACAATAAAACAAGTCCTAAATCAACAAAACCTGAAAGGTCACTCAGCAAGGAAGAAGCCACTGCTCCAAAACCGCCATCAAAAAGCTAGACTAGAGTTTGCAACGGCACATGGGGACAAAGATCATACTTTTTGGAGAAATGGCCTCTGGTCTGATGAAACAAAAATAGAACTGTTTGGCCATAATGACCATCGTTATGTTTGGAGGAAAAAGGGGGAGGCTTGCAAGCTGAAGAACACCATCCCAACCCTGAAGCACGGGGGTGGCAGCATCATTTGTGGGGGTGCTTTTCTGCAGGAGGGACTGGTGCACTTCACAAAACAGATGGCATCATGAGGCAGGAAAATGATGTGGATCTATTGAAGCAACATCTCAAGACATCAGTCAGGAAGTTAAAGCTTGGTCGCAAATGGGTCTTCCAAATGGACAATGACCCCAAGCATACTTCCAAAGTTGTGGCAAAATGGCTTAAGGACAACAAAGTCAAGGTATTGGTGTGGCCATCACAAAGCCCTGAGCTAAATCCTATTGAGAATTTGTTGGCAGAACTGAAAAGCGTGTGCAAGCAAGGAGGCCTACTAACCTGACTCAGTTACACCAGCTCTGTCAGGAGGAATGGGACAAAATTCACCCAACTTATTGTGGGAAGCTTGTGGAAGGCTACCCGAAACGTTTGACCCAAGTTAAACAATTTAAAGGCAATGCTACCAAATACTAATTGAGTGTATGTAAACTTCTGACCCACTGGGAATGAGATGAAAGAAATCAAAACTGAAATAAATCATTCTCTCTACTATTATTCTGACATTTCACATTCTTAAAATAAAGTGGTGATCCTAACAGACCTAAGACAGGGAATTTTTATTAGGATTAAATGTCAGGAATTGTGGGAAACTGAGTTTAAATGTATATTGCTAAGTTGTATGTAAACTTCCGACTTCAACTGTAGGTATGTGGTTGCAAAGGGCATCAGTGCCTTAACAGCACGCTTTGCCAAGGGAGGATACACTGAGCGCAGCCCAATCCAGAAATCTGGCAGTGGTTTCTGATTAAACTCTCTTTTCACAGAACCGCTTGTTGGAATTTCGATGAGGCTCTCTTGTTCAGATATCGATAAGTGGACTGGAGGCAGGGCATGAAAGGGATAATGAATCCAGTTGTTTGTGTCATCCATTTTGAGAAAGAATCTGTGTAATTGCGCACCCAAAACACTCAAGTGCTTCGCTATGTCACATTTGATACTGTCCGTAAACTTGAGTTCATTTTTACACAACAAAATCATACAATGATGGAAAGACCTGTGTGTTGTCCTTGTTAACGCAGACAGAGAAGAGCTCCAACTTCTTAATCATAGGCGTGGTTACACGTGGTCTGCGGTTGTGAGGCCAGTTGGAAGTACTGCCAAATTCTCTAAAACAAGATTGGAGGTGGCTTATAGTAGAGAAATTAACATTAAATTCTCTGGCAACCGCTCTGGTGGACATTCCTGTAGTCAGATTGCAAATTGCACACTCTTTCAAAACTTAAAATATCTGTGGCATTGAGTTCTGTTACAAAACTGCACATTTAAGATTCAACTTTTATTGTCCCCAGCACAAGGTGCACCTGTGTAACGATCATGCTGTTTAATCAGCTTCTTAATATGCCACACCTGACAGGTGGATGGATTATCTGGCAAAGGTGAAATGCTCACTATCAGGGATGTATAAAAACAAAATGTGCACAAAAAACGTAAGCGAAATAAGCTTTTTGTGAGTATGGAACATTTCTGTTATCTTTTATTTCAGCTCATGAAACATGGGACCAACACTTTACATGTTCCATGTATATTTCTGTTCAGTGTAGTTTCTTTAAGAAATAAGTGGCACTTCGCCTAACCGTGATAATTCTTTGAAACACACACGCACACACATCACGGCGGTGCGGCTGCGGTTTATCACCTTCCATTCACAGTAACCCTAACCCTCTGGTATAGAGACAAGACAAAGGAGCTCAACGTGCTGCTTTGATGAGCAAAGACAAGAACATCAGCTTCGATGTGGTACACCAGGAATATCATAACCCTGAATAGTACAACCGCTGCTCAGCACACAGAGAACCAGCCAGACTATTCTCCCAGCTGTTGGTGGTAGGGACAGGGGGTGGGGAAGGAGGCCTTGAACATACACATGGTGCATCCTGCACAGTGTATAAAGGTCAGCCATCCATGATAGCTAGGTGGGGTTGGGTACGTCCTGACTTCGCTAGAGTGAGAGTGTGTGTGCCCATGCGTTTACATGTGTGTTCTGTGCTTGTATATTATGTTTTTATTTCACGTGTATTGGTGCATCTTCATGCATCTAAATTATGTATGAGATGCACAAGGGGTGTCAGGGGGAACAAATCTCTCCAAGTCTTGGTTTCAGGGGGGAACACAGCGTTCTGTGCTCACCTTCGTTAGTCGTTATGCAACGAGCACCGCCGTGCAGGACGAGAAGGCTCCAGAAGACTCGCCGTACGATACAAAGACCACAGTGTTACTGTACCTTCGCTGTACTGCCCCCCCATGCTTAACAGAGAGGCGCAAGTGTTCCCTGGCTGGAGAGACTCGCACACACACAGGCATGCACGCAACAATGTGGACACACACACACACACAAACGTCACCCTCGCCATGAGAGACTCATCTGTCTCGGAGTCTGTGTGACAGCGGGCCATGGTGGATTGATGACATAGCAATCAGGATTGGTGAAAGGATGGAGATTTCTCAAGACAGGCTGTACCCAAAGCCATGTAAATACACGGATAAGGTTGTACCATTCCAAGAAAGAAAAGGAGCTTGCCCAACATAACTTAGTACATGCTCTTTATTTGTCTCGGTACCTTAAATCTTAGGACTTTTTAACTAGGCTATATTGGGGAATATGACTCACAATGCATTTTACCTCGCTACCTCAGTTCCTACCACCTGCAGGGAGCAGAAGAAAAGATACAATGTACTTGAAGAACATGGATGGAAGAAAGGGAAGAAGAGAAGAGTGATGGAAAAGGTCTCCCTCTGCTAAGCAACGCAGGAGATAATTCAGTGAGGCAGTGGAAGGCTGTTCAGTTAATGGGGAATGAGGAGTTTGTGTGTCCATTTGGACAGAGGTCTCTACAGTACCATATGTATAGGTTAGACTCCACATGCAGGGAGCTCTCTCTCTCTCATATACAGTGGGGAGAACAAGTATTTGATACACTGCCGATTTTGCAGGTTTTCCTACTTACAAAGCATGTAGAGGTCTGTAATTTTTATCATAGGTACACTTCAACTGTGAGAGACGGAATCTAAAACAAAAATCCAGAAAATCACATTGTATGATTTTTAAGTAATTCATTTGCATTTTATTGCGTGACATAAGTATTTGATACATCAGAAAAGCAGAACTTAATATTTGGTACAGAAACCTTTGTTTGCAATTACAGAGATCATACGTTTCCTGTAGTTCTTGACCAGGTTTGCACACACTGCAGCAGGGATTTTGGCCCACTCCTCCATACAGACCTTCTCCAGATCCTTCAGGTTTCGGGGCTGTCGCTGGGCAATACGGACTTTCAGCTCCATCCATAGTAAATACTATGTTCACTGTCCAATTTTTGTTGGGCACTGATATCATATTATTAGCCTACATGTTCAAATTACTAACAGTTTTATAATTTGAGTCATTTCCAAGCCAGGGAAAAAAACACCCTTGAGCCAGCGAGCGAGCGTGCTCAATGTGAATGTAATTTTGTATATAGGAAAATGTACACCTCTATTTGAATCAAATACCCATCTCCTTGCAAGTCGTGTAGGCCATAAATTATAGATAAGCCATACGTGATGATGATCAGCTAGGATAATCAATAGACGCAGTTTTTTGGACAACCATCATTTGAAAAGCCGTTGTGAGGTCAATAGGACACTATGGAATTATTGAATGGTTCATATTACAGGAATGTAGGCTGCAAATTGTACAAAAGGATTTCGCTGCACCAGCTACAGTTGAAGTCGGAAGTTTACATAAACTTAGTTTGGAGTCATTAAAACTCGTTTTCAACCACTCCACAAATTTCTTATTAACAAACTATAGTTTTGGAAAGTCGGTTAGGACATCTACTTTGTGCATGGCACAAGTAATTTTTCCAACAATTGTTTACAGATTATTTCACTGCATCACAATTCCAGTGGATCAGAAGTTTACATACACTAAGTTGACTGTGCCTTTAAACAGCTGGGAAAATTCCCCCAAATTATGTCATGGCTTTAGAAGCTTCTGATCGGCTAATTGACATCATTTGAGTCAATTGGAGGTGTACCTGTGGATGTATTTCAAGGCCTTCCTTCAAACTCGGTGCCTCTTTGCTTGACATCATGGGAACATCAAAAGAAATCAGCCAAAACCTCAGAAAAACAATTGTAGACCTCCACAAGTCTGGTTCATCCTCGTGAGCAATTCCAAAACGCCTGAAGGTACCAGGTTCATCTGTTCATACAATAGTACGCAAGTATAAACACCATGGGACCACGCAGCCATCATACCGCTCAGGAAGGAGACACGTTCTGTCTCCTAGAGATGAACGTACTTTGGTGCAAGAAATGCAAATCAATCCCAGAACAACAGCAAAGGACCTTGTGAAGATGCTGGAGGAAACAAGTACAAAAGTATCTATATCCCCAGTAAAACAAGTCCTATATCAACATGACCTGAAAAGCTGCTCAGCAAGTAAGAAGCCACTGCTCCAAAACCGCCATAAAAAAGCCAGACTACGGTTTGCAACTGCACATGGGGACAAAGTTCGTACTTTTTGGAGAAATGTCCTCTGGTCTGATGAAACAAAAATAGAAATGTTTGGCCATAATGATCATCGTTATGTTTGGAGGAATAAGGGAGATGCTTGCAAGCCGAAGAACACCATCCCAACCGTGAAGCACGGGGGTGGCAGCATCATGTTGTGGGGGTGCTTTGCTGCGGGAGGGACTGATGCACTTCACAAAATAGATGGCATCATGAGGATGGACAATTATGTGGATATATTGAAGCAACATCTCAAGACATCAGTTATGAAGTTAAAGCTTGGTCGCAAATGGGTCTTCCAAATGGACAATGACCCCAAGCATACTTTCAAAGTTGTGGCAAAATGGTATAAGGACAACAAAGTCAATGTATTGGAGTGGCCATCACAAAGCCCTGACCTCAATCCTATAGAACAGGGGTGTCAAACTCATTCCACGGAGGGCCTTGTGTCTGCAGGTTTTTGGTCTTTCCTTTCAATAAAGCCCTAGACAACCAGGTGTGGGGAGTTCCTAACTAATTAGTGATGTTAATTCATCAATCAAGTACAAGGGTGGAGCGAAAACCCGCAGACACTCGGCCCTCCATGGAATGAGTTTGACACCTGTGCTATAGAAGATTTGTTGGCAGAACTGAAAAAGCGTGTTCGAGCAAGGAGGCCTACAAACCTGACTCAGTGACACTAGCTCTGTCAGGCGGAATGGGCCAAAATTCACCCAACTTATTGTGGGGTGCTTGTGGAAGGCTACCAGAAACGTTTGACCCAAGTTAAACAATTTAAAGGCAATGTTACTAAATACTAATTGAGTGTATGTACACTTCTGATCCACTGGGAATGTAATGAAATAAATAAAAACTGAAAATAAATAACTACTATTATTCTGACATTTCACATTCTTAAAATAAAGTGGTGATCCTAACTGACCTAAGACAGGGGATTTTTACTAGGATTAAATGTCTGGAATTATGAAAAACTGAGTTTAAACGTATTTGGCTAAGGTACATGTAAACTTCCGACTTCAACTGTATAACATCTGTTAAAGTGTGTACGCGATGAATAAACTTTCATTTGATTTTCAATATGTACTGGGGGTACTCGAGGACCGGAGTTGGGAAACACTGCTCTAGTTGTTTGATAAATAGAATTACGCCAGAACAGCCACTAAACATTTGAATGTGAAGGTCCATTCTATTAATTCTATTTCTATGCATCGGCTACTCATTAGTCATCAACACTAATTTGAATGGAAATAATGTCTGTTCTATGAATTTTACATCTATGCTTTGATTACTCACCACATTCCAGAAGAAAGGGTTGAAGATGATGGCGATGACAGCAACACAGAACCTGGGGTCATAGAAGTCTATGTGCTTCAGAACATCCTCCATTACTGACATGTCCACCTGACAGACATAGAAACAGAGAAATATCAGAAGCACAGAAATAGAATTCTATGTTCAGACGTTATGTCAAAGTTCAAAAGACAGTTTAACATTGACCTTTGGAGTTTTTTACTGATGAGTGCCTAGAGGTTTTCTTTGAGTATATGAACAGAGTTGTAGGCCTATTCTAGAAGGGAAAATGAACTGTAGGTATATAAATAGTATTTTATTATGACTGATATGACTAATGTGATACATTTTGGATATCATTCACGGCTTTATGCAGAATATTTATAGGGCGGCAGGTAGCCTAGTGGCTGGAGCATTGGGCCAGTAACTAAGGGTACATCTGTCAATGTGCCCTTGAGCAAGGCACTTAACCCTAATTCACTCCAGGGGCACTGTCCTACTATGGCTGACCCTGTAAAACACATTTCACTGCACCTATCCGGTGTATGTGACAATAATATACAGTACCATTCAAAAGTTTGGACACGCCTAATCATTCAAGGGTTTTTCTTTATTTGTACTATTTTCTACATTGTAGAATAATAGTGAAGACATCAAAACTATGAAATAACACATATGGAATCATGTAGTAACCAAAAAAGTGTTAATCAAAATATATGTTATATTTGAGATTCTTCAAAGTAGCCACCCTTTGCCTTGATGTCAGCTTTGCACACTCGGCATTCTCTCAAACAGCTTCATGAGGTAGTCACCTGGAACACATTTCAAATAACAGGTGTGCCTTGTTGAAAGATAATTTGAGGAATTTCTTTACTCTTAATGCATTTGAGTTAATCAGATGTGTTGTGACAAGGTAGGGATGGTATACCCTATTTGGTAAAAGACAAAGTCCATATTACGGCAAGAACAGGCCCAGTGATGCGAACTTAGCAATTTTGTTACTAGATTTAGCAACTTTTCAGACTACCCTGGCAACTTTGTTTTCAAACAGCACCTAGCAACAAAATTAGCTACTTTTAAAAATGTATTTGGAACCTTTAGCAACTTTTGAAAAGTGACTCAAATGTTAAAATGCAAGCATTTTCCCTCTAAATGACACAAAAAGATTTTCTCTGTCAAACAGTCACATGCAGCCAGCCACCTGCCTGGCTGGCTGCAAAAATGCATTGAGAGTGAAGTCAGCAGCAGGCGCTCAGCTCGTGCACAGGCAGCAGCAGGCCAGCAGCAATTTCAGCAAATTGCAAATCATTGTTGGCTGACTGCAGCAGCAATAGTATGCGTTCGACGAGACAAACCCAATGAAAAAAGGAACGTTCCTTTTTCAGGACCCTGTCTTTCAAAGATAATTCATAAAAATCCAAATAACTAAACAGATCTTCATTGTAAAGGGTTTAAACACTGTTTCCCATGCTTGTTCAATGAACCATAAACAATTAATCAACATGCACCTGTGGAACGGTCGTTAAGACACTAACAGCTTACAGACGATAGGCAGTTAAGGTCACAGTAATGAAAACTTAGGACACTAAAGAGGCCTTTCTGATGACTCTGAAAAACACCAAAAGAAAGATGCCCAGGGTCCCTGCTCATCTGTATGAACGTGCCTTAGCCATGCTGCAAGGAGGCATGAGGACTGCAGATGTGGACAGGGCAATATATTGCAATATATATATATTGCAATATATTGCCTAAGACAGCGCTACAGGGAGACAGGACGGACAGCTGATCCTCCTCACTGTGGCAGACCACGTGTAACAACACCTGTACAGGATCGGTACTTCCGAACATCACAGCTGCAGGACAGGTACAGGATGGCAACAACTGCCCGAGTTACACCAGGAACGCACAATCCCTCCATCAGTGCTCAGACTTTACACAATAGGCTGAGAGGCTGGACTGAGGGCGTGTAGGCCTGTTGTAAGGCAGGTCCTCACCAGACATCACCGGCAACAACGTCGCCTCTGGGCACAAACCCACCATTGCTGGACCAGACAGAACTAGCAAAAAGTGCTCTTCACTGACGGGTCGCGGTTTTGTCTCACCAGGGGTGATGGTCGGATTCGTGTTTATTGTCGAAGGAATGTGCGGTACACCGAGGCCTATACTCTGGAGCGGGATCGATTTGGAGAGGGAGGGTCCGTCATGGTCTGAGCCGGTGTGTCACAGCATCATCGGACTGAGCTTGTTGTCATTGCAGGCAATCTCAATGCTGTGCGTTACAGGGAAGACATCCTCCTCCCTCATGTGGTACCCTTCCTGCAGGCTCATCCTGACATGACCCTCCAGCATGACAATGCCACCAGCCATACTGCTTGTTCTGTGCGTGATTTCCTGCAAAACAGGCTTGTCTGTGTTCTGCCATGGCCAGAAACCCCTGCAGATCACCAAAGTGTGTGCCACACGTTGGCTATTGATTGAGCCTGCGGTAACTTGTATATTGAGCCAGTGGGAAGAAGTGAAACTCCACTTTTAGATGACCAAGGCCAGTGAGCATTGCTACATGGCGGATGTGCTCCATTACATGTACAAGACCAACTATGTTTACCTGACATTCTTGAAATCAATCTTGTCTGACGTACAAGTTGCAGTGAAGTCATTTGAGGGAGAGCAAACAGATCCTGTCAAGCTTTTGGACAATCTGGTACACCTCAACATCAATTTGCAGCAGAGTAGTCAACCCTACGGCAAAAATTGATGTGCTGAAGGATGCCATTGATGGACATCTCAGTCAATCACCATACCTTGGGTACCTTTTCGAGAGCACGGTGTACCAACTCAGTCTTGCGCCAGAGGACAAAAAGGTCATTCGGGGAGCAAGGCTCCCAGACAACCTAGAAGCCTTGCAACACATGGCCTTGTTCAGTGTTAAGGAAACGCTAAAGCACAATAAAGGCACCACTGAAATGATTAAAGTAGTGTAGTTACTGGGGTACCAGCCCCAAACAATTGATATAATTGTTTCCCAATGGAAAAACATCCGTCGGTTTAGGTGGGACAACTGAAAATACAGTCGGGTTTTGGAGTGAAGTGAATAACTACACGGACTCTTCCGGGTCAAATCCATTTGAAGAACTGTGCAAATCTGCACTCGCTGCCCTCTCCTTGCCAAACCCAAATGCGGAGGTTGAATGGCTGTTCAACCAAATGAGTGTGGTCAAGTCAAAGTTTAGAAATAGAATGTCACTGCACACTCTCAAGTCCATACTCCTGGTATGGACTGAAGCTGGCTGGTGATATCTGTTACCAGCATAAACTACCAAGTGAAGTTCTGTAGCAGTTTGGCACCACAGCAGCATACAGCTTAAAGGCCACTCCATCCTCTTCTGCTGGATTTCAGCTCCGTGACAATGCAGTTGGACAGTGAAGATGAAGAGGATTTCATTGCCAATCTATGATTCATCATACTTACAGTACGTATGCAAGGAGTGGACTTTCTGGAACTGGCGGAGACACACAGCTGATGGTGGCAGTGTGCACTGCAGTGTGAGCGAGAACAGTGGCAATATCTGGAGGAAACCATTGAGCAGCTAGCCAGCCAAGAAGCACAACAACCTGGAGAGAGCTGCCTAGCGCACACATCATTATTTGAGTTAACCTCACTAGGGTATGTAGCGTCCCACCTCGTCAACAGCCAGTGAAACTGCAGGGCGCCAAATTCAAAACAACAGAAATCCCATAATTAAAATTCCTCAAACATACAAGTATTTTACACCATTTTAAAGATACACTTGTTGTAAATCCAGCCACAGTGTCCGATTTCAAAAAGGCTTTACGACAAAAGCACACCAAACGATTATGTTAGGTCAGAGCCAAGTCACAGAAAAACACAGCCATTTTTCCAGCCAAAGAGAGGAGTCACACAAAGCAGAAATAGAGATAAAATGAATCACTAACCTTTGATGATCTTCATAGGACTTCATGTTACACAATACATGTATGCTTTGTTCGGTAAAGTTCATATTTATATCCAAAAATCTCAGTTTACATTGGCGCGTTATGTTCAGTAGTTCCAAAACATCCGGTGATTTTGCAGAGAGCCACATCAATTTACAGAAATACTCATAATAAACATTGCTAAAAGATATGCATGGAATTTTAGATCCACTTCTCCTTAATGCAACTACTGTTTCGGATTTCAAAAAAACTTTACGGAAAAAGCACACCATGAGTACAGTGCTCAGACACAAAAACGAGCCATACAGATATCCGCCATGTTGTGGAGTCAACAGAAGTCAAAAATAGCATTATAAATATTCACTTACCTTTGATGATCTTCATCAGAATGCACTCCCAGGAATCCCAGTTCCACAATACATGTTTGATTTGTTCGATAAAGTCCATAATTTATGTCCAAATACCTCCTTTTTGTTCACGCATTTAGTACACAATCCAAACTCACGAGGCGCCGGCAAGTCCAGGCGAAAGTTCAGCCGAAAAGTCATATTACAGTTCATAGAAACATGTCAAACTAAGTATAGAATCAATCTTTAGGATGATTTTATCATAAATCTTCAATAATGTTCCAACCGGAGAATTCCTTTGTCTGTAGAAATGCAATGGAACGCAAGCTAAATCACGTGAGCGCGCGTGATCAGCTCATGTCACTCTGGCAGACCTGACTCATTCAGCTCCCACCCCACCCCCCCCCCCTCCTTCACAGTAGAAGCATCAAACAAGGTTCTAAAGACTGTTGACATCTAGTGGAAGCCTTAGGAAGGGCAATAAGACCCCATAGACACTGTATATTCGATCGGCAATGACTTGAAAAAGTACAAACCTCAGATTTCCCACTTCCTGGTTGGATGGTTGGTTGGTTTTTGCCTGCCATATGAGTTCTGTTATACTCACAGACATAATTCAAACAGTTTTAGAAACTTCAGAGTGTTTTCTATCCAAATCTACTAATTCTATGCATATTCTAGCATTTATGGCTGAGTAGCAGGCAGTTTAATTTGGGCACGCTTTTCATCCAAAATTCCGAAGGCTGCCCCCTACCCTAGTGAAGTTGCTTGTTCAAAAACATAGCATACATGCCTTGTTATTAGCTTGTACCTCTCATTGTTGATCAGTTAGGTAGCATGTTAACTAACTACCAATATACTGCTTAAACTATAATTGTTCAGAATGTGTAGGTTTAGGTGTAGGTTAAGAAAATAAATGAAATGCAATTGTTCAATAACATGGAATTGTTCAATAATTCAATGTGTTGTGTTTAATTCAATGTGTTGTGGGAACCACACATGCAGAGATCATCCATTCACCTACTCTGCGTCTCACAAAGATAAGGCGATTAGAAGCAAAATTCTCAACTTTGGACTCATCAGACTAAAGGACAGATTATCACCAGTCTAATGTCCATTGATCGTGTTTCTTGGCCAAAGCAAGTCTCTTCTTATTGGTGTCCTTTAGTAGTGGCGTCTTTGCAGCAATTTGACAATGAAAGCCTGAATCACGCAGTCTCCTCTGGACAGTTGATGTTGAGATGTGTCTGTTACTTGAATTCTGTGAAGTATTTATTTGGGCTGCAATTTCTGAGGCTGGTAACTCTAATGAACTTATCCTCTGCAGCAGAGGTAACTCTTGGTCTGCCTTTCCTGTGGCGGTCCTCATGAGAGCCAGTTTCATCATAGTGCTTGATGGTTTTTGCGACTGCACTTGAAGACACTTTCAAAGTTCTTGACATTTTCCGGATTGACTGACCATCATGTATTAAAGTAAAGATGGACTGTCCTTTCTCTTTGCTTATTTGAGCTGTTCTTGCCATAATATGGACTTGGTCTTTTACAAAACAGGGCTCTCGTCTGTATACCACCCCTACCTTGTCACAGCTGATTGGTTCAAATGCACTAAGAAGGAAAGAAATTCCTCAAATTAACTTTTAACAAGGCACACCAGTTAATATACACACATTTTATTATTATTTTAAACGTTGAATGAGTAGGTGTCCAAACTTTAGACTGGTACTGTATATATTTTTTTATTGCAAACCCAAGACCCTTGCACGACTGAGTAGTGACACCATGTCCACCTCCAATTCAAACATGAACAAACGTCGCTGCTTGTTTGGGTTTCCCCACACTGTGAGGCATAGTGCCTTCCTCACCTGATACTTGTTGTTTTTAGACATACCCGACTTTGAACTGGGCTTGGAATGGGGGAGGAGAGGGGCCAGGGTTCAGTAAAGTTTAGTTCCATTACCACAAGGCAAACACTTTATTTTTCATTTTGAAAAGAGCTTTGGACACCCCCACATAGACACAATGACCTAGCCTGCAAAGGCCAGCAAACCACTTGAACTGGTCATGTCCAAGCCTACTCTGTGGTGATACTGAATTAAGTAGCCTACAGTACATCAGTTGACCATGTGTACCCACCGGCACGTGTTACTGGTTTGACTCTCTGTTAAACACCCGCTATAATTTGCACTAAGAAATGTAGCCTACATTTCCAACATGTTGTAGGAATCGATGGTCTAAGCAGGTGGGCTAATACTTCAGTTCAAGGTCTGCTTATAACCAAACCATTATTAGATATTTCTTATCCACTGGTTGTTTGTAAAGCATTAGTCTAGATATCACTTGGTGGTCATTAACAAGATTCAAAACCATTGTACTATGAAGGACAGTAGGCTAATCCTATGTTAATCATGTAAGAGGCTAGTGGTTACATGATTAAATAGGTAGCCAGTTTATAAATAGACATTAAACCTACCTCATCCCCATATTTGTTTTTTTTCTGCTCTTTTGCACACCAGTATTTATACTTGCACATCCCCATCTGCACATCTATCACTCCAGTGTTAATTGCTAAATTGTAATTACTTCACCACTATGGCCTATTTATTGCCTTACCTCATTTGCACACACTGTATACAGATTTTTGTTTGTGTTATTGACTGTACGTTTGTTTATCCCATGTGTAACTCGGTGTTGTTGTTTTTTGTCGCACTGCTTTGCTTTATCTTGGCCAGGTCGCAGTTGTAAATGAGAACTTGTTCTCAACTGGCCTATTGGTTAAATAAAGGTTAAATTAAAAATTTTAAAAAGGCTAAAGTGAAGGCTGGTCTCATAGGCTAGACGTAACACCGTAAACGAAAATCCATGACCTCAAATTAGTATGACATGTAACCATACCAAACGTAACAATAGACAGAAGGTCGGGGTGGGAGTATAACGCAAACGTCAGGAGGATGGTTGTTCGTGATGGACGGGTGAGGGTATAATGCAAACGTCTAGCATCCCAAAGGTTGGATGTTCAAATCTCATCACGGCCAACTTTAGCAACTACTTACTACTTTTTAGCTACTTTGCAACTACTTAACATGTTAGTTAACCATTTCCCAGCTAATGTTAGCCACCTAGCTAACATTAGCATTAGCCACAACAAATTGGAGTTTGTAACATATCATACATATTGAAAATGTGTAACATATTGTACAAATTGTAATTTAGAAAATATCACGTTACCTTTAATACATAGCTTACAAAATGTAACATTTCATTCTAGTTTGAGTGTCCCTGATTTACTATGTTACGTCTAACCCCGGAGTCCAGGTTGCAAAGTGATACCCAGAGACGGTCCAGCCATGCAGGCTCTAGCAATATTGAGAAGCAGAGGCTATAATATTATTTGTGAGCTGTCAGACCCACAACTCTCCAGCAGCTTGACTCTACACCATGGCGACACTGAAGCCTACTACCTAAACGTGTTATGCACTGCGTTGTTGCTAAACCAACTCGGTCACATCTCACATACACTCACGGAATGCAACACTGCACATTGTCTCTGTCATAGATAATAATGGTCGATGTCACGTTATAGCGGTTGCGTGGCAATTCATTCGTTTCGATACATTCTTTGTCTAAAACGGGTTACTGTGTGGCGAATGACGCTTCAAAGATTTGAACGTGTGACAACAAATCAACGATAGTTAGTTGTAGAGTATACCATCCCAATTTTTGCTCTCTCTGAATGTCATGCGCACACACGAGTACCATATGTATCACCCACTCAGTCGTGTACCTTACTGTAATCCACGTTATTCAGCCCTCCGCAACAATCCAGCACGGGCTTTCTCTTGTCGGCAACGCCGCTCATACACACACCACGGTAGAAAGAACGACTGACTGAGAACGTGAATGCTTTATATGTGCTGATAGCAACGCATTTCAGAATAACTGACCCAAATGCATGACAACATCTTAACCAAGATTAATAGTAGAACAGATACGACAGCCCAACTCTAACCTACTGAAGCCGACAGCGCGGTGTTTTCTGGGTAACGCGGTTCAAAGGTCATCAACATTGAGCAACGACAGACAGAACCGCGAGACACAACCAGGTAGGCCATTTATTTACCAGAATCACTGTTGCGATGACCAACAATGTAGTATGTAACGCATTGTATAACGCGTAGCCTACTGAAATGGTCTGTAGGCAGACACAGTCTAACAGGTTGCTGTATAACATGCATTGATATTACTCAAAAACATTATCTGGATCTCACTACTGCCATCTAGCCTACTGCCGTTAGTGCTTGCAGGCTAAATCAACAGGCTTTGACACTACCTGCATTTAAAGTAGACAGTGAACCATGATTAGAAATGAATGGGCACACAGGATGAATGAGACCACAATGGAAATTAGTCTCTTATTTTATTGTGCTATCCTGGTCACGTTTTTAAAATGTATGTACTATATATATGTATTTTTTTCACTGGCAAATAAAAATCAATCGATCATGGATACATTCTTACATTTATTTTCAGTGGATGATTACATTAAGAAATAAACAGAGGCATGATCCCATATATCTTAGCCTGACGAAACACTAAATTCTTCCACTGATCTGTCGTTGGCTACATATTTTATTTTATTTCACCTTTATTTAACCAGGTAGGCTAGTTCTCATTTGCAATTGCGAACTGGCCAAGATAAAACAAAGCAGTAGGACACATACAACAACACAGAGTTACACCTGGAATAAACAAACATACAATCAATAATACAGTAGAAAAATCTATATACAGCATGTGCAAATGAGGTAGGATAAGAGAGGTAAGGCAATAAATAGGCCATGGTGGCAAAGTAATTACAATATAGCAATTAAACACTGGAATGGTAGGATGTGCAGAAGATGAATGTGCAAGTTGAGATACTGGGGTGCAAAGGAGCTAAATAAATAAATAAATACAGTATGGGGATGAGGTAGATTGGATGGGCTATTAACAGATGAGCTATGTACAGGTGCAGTGATCTGTGAGCTGCTCTGACAGCTGGTGCTTAAAGCTAGTGAGGGAGGTAAGAGTCTCCAGCTTCAGAGATTTTTGCAGTTCGTTCCAGTCATTGGCAGCAGGGAACTGGAAGGAGAGGGGGCCTAAGGAAGAATTGGCTTTGGGGGTGACCAGTGAGATATACCTGCTGGAGCGCATGCTACGGGTGTGTGCTGCTATGGTGACCAGTGAGCTGAGATAAGGCGGGGCTTTACCTAGCAGAGACTTGTAGATGACCTGGAGCCAGTGGGTTTGGCGACGAGTATGAAGCGAGGGCCAGCCAACGAGAGCGTACAGGTCGCAGTGGTGGGTAGTATATGGTATAGAATAACTATCTTCAAAGTAATGACTCGGGACGTCGGGTTTGATATGAAAGCTTCTTTTAGTAATAATTCTTGATCACGTTACATTTAACAACTTTAGATTCTACAGAGCAATGCAAATAAGATGCTAGTGTAACGGATGTGAAATGGCTAGCTAGTTAGCGGGTGCGCGCTAGTAGCATTTCAATCAGTTACGTCACTTGCTCTGAGACTTAAGTAGTGTTGCCCCTTGCTTTGCAAGGGCCGCGGCTTTTGTGGAGCGATGGGTAACGACTGTGCTTCGTGGGCGACCGTTGTTGATGTGTGCAGAGGTTCCCTGGTTGGCGCCCGTGTCGGGGCGAGGGGACGACGTAAAGTTTATACTGTGACACTAGCGCAAAGGAGCCAAATAATCACCTGTTAATTGCACTTAACTAGCTCGTTCACTCTCTACTTCCTGTCGCAAGGCATTCTGGAACTTGCAGTCAAAAGGGTAATTCAATACTAACCAATACAATTACATACGTAAATAACTGTAAAGAAATATCTTTAGATACAGCTCAATGAATTAACTTAAACATTAACTCTGTAACACATTAAAGTTACAACATCCTCCCCCCCCGATGAACAACTGTGTTCATCTAGATCTCTAGGCAGTATATCAACTGAATAGGTCTCCTCAACAAAGTCTCTGAAGCAGTACGAACTGAACATGATCTAACTAGGCCATCTCGGCCTGGAAACAGTTCCTCAATCTTTCCTAGTTTCCAGGTTTGTCTGGGTGTGTTATCTTCTCCAATGAGTACAACGTCACCCGCTTTCAGTGGGGTGGGCTGTGGTGTATCACAGCGGTGTGCTGACTTTAGATCCAGCAAGTAGTCTCTTCGCCAACTGTTCCAGAAGCTGGTCACAAGTCTCTGCCTGTACTTCCATCTGCGTGTCATGTCCTCCTTGTTTAGCATTGGGTGCTGAGTGTCAGCTGGAAATGGCTTTGGAGGCAAAGAGGTTAGTTGTTTACCCACCAGGAAGTGTGCTGGGGTCAGGGGTTGTGGTTCATCCACTTCATTGTGCACGAAGGTCAGAGTCCTAGAATTTAGAATATCTTCAACCTCTGTCAGGACTGTGCACAGCTCTTTCAAGTCCTGATCAGCTCTCTTGAACGTTTTTGCATTGTCTGAGTAGCTGTACTTGTTGGGCAGAACCCATGGGTGCTGCTCTCTGAATGTGAAGCTGGACTGTTGCAGTCTTCCTCCTACACTGAGTAGTTCGTGTTCGTCCAGGAACGGTTTCAGTTCTCTGATTTTACAGTCATTGTTTAGGCTTTTTCCTGCCTTCAGTAGTTTGATCCCCTGTACAAAACTCTGTTGTTGTGTTACCTTAATCCAGTACTTTTCTGCATCGAACAGTTCGTCAGCATTCAGTTCACCTTGTATCTTTATGGTTGTACGAGCATTGGCTATGAATCTCTTTATCCAGGCGGTGACTCTGAACACTTTTCAGTTTGCTGTACCTTTCAAGCTCCAACACAGGTTCAGTGATTGCTGTGCTGTTTGCTGTGAGTTGTACAGTAACCTGGCAGCTGGACTTGAGTTCTATATTCACCTCTTCTGGAACCTTGTTATCATCAGTCTCTTCGGACTGATTGGGTGATATCAGAATTCTGGGTACATTCCACCATAGCTCGCTCTGTGTCAAGTTTCAAACAGTTTGTCCTCTTGTAGGGAGGCCAGCTGGATTAGTTTTCCCTTCAATATGTGACCATGACTCTGGATTGGTCAAGGACTGGATCTCCGTCACTCTGTTCGCAACAAACTGTTTCCATTTCTGAGCTGAGCTGCAAATCCAATGCAGCACGATCATCGAGTCTGTCCACATTTGGATCTGTTTTTCTTCCAATTTCAGTGTGGTCATCAAGTTGTTTGCGAGTCTCGCTCCAATCACAGCTCCCATGAGCTCCAGGCGTGGCAGCGTCATTTTCTTGAGTGGGGCTACCCTGGATTGGATGCGACTAGACTTGTTGTTTCCCTGCCTTGTGATTCACCTTGCAAGTAAGCTACTGCACTGTAAGCCCTTTCACTTGCATCACAGAACACGTGTAGTTTCAGAGTGTGGCTATTCTGTGTATGGTGAGCTGGTGTAACTGGGGTAGTTCTGAACACCACTGTTGCCATTCTCGTGTCAGATCAGGTGGTAATTCTTCGTCCCAGCTGAGTCCCCTCTCCCACATTTCCTGGAACATGCACTTGATCCTGATGGTGAAGTGAGTTAAGAAACCAAGAGGGTCGAAGATACGTGCAGACGACTGTAGAACACTTCTCTTTGTGTTTTCCTTTTGCTTTAGAATGCTCAGTAGCGGCCTGAGATCAAACACAAAGTCATCTGTTTCCGGTCTCCATACTAAACCTAAAACCTTCAGCACTAATCCTTGTGTTTCTAGCGTCAACGGGTGCTCAGTTGTCGTACTCTCCTCCCATTTTGTTTTTAATTCAGGAGAGTTGGTCATCCACTTGCAGAGGTCCATGCCTGCAATCGACAGCATTCGCTTTGCAGTTGTTGTCACAAGGTAAGCCTCTTCAACATTGCGTGAACTTGCAATGAAATCATCTACATAGAGTGACTCTCTCAGTATCTCTACAACTTCTGGTTGTTCTGTTTCATATTGTTTCAGGTGCTTCCTGATTGTAGCTGCCAGCAAAAAATGGACTTGGGGAAGCACCAAATACCACTCTTTTCATCCTCAGCACACGCAGCTCCTCTTCATTTTCTCCCCTTGGTGGGCCTGTGAGCCATAGAAATCTCACGCCGTCTCTGTCTCTCTCTGCTAGGGATATCTGCAGGAAAGCTTTCTTGATGTCTGCCATGAATGCGATCTCATGTAGTCTGAACTTTATCAGAACGTTGAGCAGATCCGGATTCAAGTTCGGTCCTGTGAGTAGACAGTCATTGAGGGATGGACAGCCATCTTCATGGGACGAGGCATCAAACACCACTCTCAGTTTTGTTGTCACCTTATCTTCTCGGAGTACTGCATGGTGAGGTAACTAGTATTTTACGTTGTCTGCACTTGATGCGTTGTCCTTGGGCACGTCCTCTGCCATATCCTGTTGTAAGTAGTCCTCTACCACTTCATTGTATCTGCTGTACAACGTCACATCCTTCTTCAGTCTTTTCTTCAGACCTTCAAACCGTTTCTTGGCGATTCTATAGTTGTCTTTGAGTTCTGGCATTTCTCGTTTCCTTGGCAACTCCACGTGGTATCGACCATCTTTGAAGGTGGTTGTTTCCTCGAACCTCTGTAGAGCCTCGGTTTCCTCTGGGTTCTGTGTTTTCTCGCTTATAATACCCAGAGACTCAAGCGCCCAGAATGCATGCAGTTGTTTGGAGACTAGTGTGTCTTCATCAAGTGGGATGAACATGCAAGTTGCCTCGGCGACACTTGACATGGACACGGGTCCCTGCACCGACCATCCAAAGGTGCTCTCTAAAGCAACCAGCGTCTCCGTCAGTCGCTCCACTCTGCCTGATACTATCTGCCAGTAGTAGTCTGCTCCTATCAGGACAGAGAGTTCAGGATCATTGTCATCTCCTGGAAAGTCTGCGAGCTGCAGTCCCTTTCTATTGAGCTCATGTCGAAGCTGTTCACCGGGAACCTTCATCACAGCTGTGCACACTTGTGGGGTTTCAATTGCCTCTATCTCTATTCTCTGCTGTTTGTCCCAGACATTCTCCAAGATGACTTTCACTGTGTTGCGTTGTGACGTTGCTGGAGCAGAGGAGCCAAACGTGTGAAGAGTGAGTGCCTCTTGTCTGATTACTGGTAGCTTCAAGCCCTTCACAAGGTTTTCATGTATGAAGCGTCTCTGATTGCCTCCATCTAGTAAGCAACGAGCTATCTTCCTGCCCGATGGGCCTTCTACCCATGCCTTTGAGGTTTGTAGCAACACAGTGTTCTGTCCATCTGGTTTCATCTTCACTGAATGGGGAATAACTGAGGAAACAACAGCATCTACAGAAACAGTAGGGGGTTGCACCTCACTCCTCTTACCGGTACACACAGCAATGTGATGTCTGCTTCCACATGTTGCACATGACACATCTTTGACTTTACAGAATTTTGCTATGTGTCTCTGTCCTAAACATACAAAGCATCTTCCCATTTTCTTTAATTTCTCTTTGCGTGTAGCAATATTGTGGTCAGGGCAGTTTTTTGATTTGTGGTCTGCACTGTCACAGAATAGACCGTTTTGTTCCTTCTGGCTGGCTGTATGCAGTGCTGCAGCAGAGGGCATGTTGGGTCTTTTTGTTTTCATTTCATTGGAGAAACATGACTTGTTCCATGGTTTGCTCTCTTTCTGTTGGTTGCATGATCTTGTCACTTGTAGCGCTGTCTCCCTGCTCTGAACCTCCTTCTGTAGGAAACTGACAACCTCAGACACTTTCCATTCATCATCTACTCCCCTCTGACGACTATAGTCAAGAGTTATGTCCTCTGGAATCATCTGCAGTAAGATTGGGCATAGTAGGCTTCCATAGGTTTCTGACACTACACCCAGTGATTCCAGGCTCCTAATCTGAATTTCACATTCATCATATAGCTGCCTCAATGCATTTAGATCAGAGGATTTCTTCACAGGGGTGAGATTCAGCAGCTTTGACATATGAGCACTAATCACAAGATCTTTCCTTCCAAATCTGCTCTTGAGTAGAGCGATTGCATCATCATAGTTACTGTCTGTTAACATCAGTCCTGCTACTGCCTTTGCAGCTGGTCCAGTGAGATATGTTTTCAGATAGGTAAACTTCTCTTTATTACACAGTGAATCATTGTTGTGAATAGCAGTCTCATACTGACTCCAAAACTCCTGCCACATACTGACATCTCCATAGAATTTCTCAATAATCAACTTTGGTAGCCTTACTGATTGTCTCTGTGATCTGTTGGAGTTAGCGTCACTCACCCGTGCTGGTAGTGGATTGAGATCCTGTTTTTTCTTTATCACTCGTGCACGGCTCTTCAGCATGATCACGCGCTCTTTGTAATCCTCCGTGCATGCAATCTCTGCCTCCAATCCGTCCAATGGCGTTAACTGTTCAATTCCACGATCAAGTTCAAACAAACTGTCCTCCTTAGCTGACAGCAATTCCAACAATGTACTCAAGTGATCGGTATCCGGATTTGACTGGGATATTTCCACGTCAATCTGATTCAAAATCCGTGTTGTGGCACCTCGAATGGTACCCCGCTTTCGTCTCATTCTTTCGGTTTCATGCCGACGTTCCTCCTCAGCCATTTCAGCCACTTCTTCTTCGCAGCTCATTTCCCGGGTTTCGGCACCAAAATATAGACCAACTATCTTCAAAGTAATGACTCGGGATGTCAGGTTTGATATGAAAGCTTCTTTTAGTAATAATTCTTGATCACGTTACATTTAACAACTTTAGATTCTACAGAGCAATGCAAATAAGATGCTAGCGCAAAGGAGCCAAATAATCAACTGTTAATTGCACTTAACTAGCGCGTTCACTCTCTACTTCCTGTCGCAAGGCATTCTGGAACTTGCAGTCAAAGCGTAATTCAATACTAACCAATACAATTACATATCTAAATAACTGTAAAGAAATATCTTTAGATACAGCTCAATGAATTAACTTAAACATTAACTCTGTAACACATTAAAGTTACAACATATGGGGCTTTGGTGACAAAACGGATGGCACTGTGATAGACTGCATCCAATTTGTTGAGTAGAGTGTTGGAGGCTATTTTGTAAATGACCGGTAGGATGGTCAGTTTTACGAGGGTATGTCTGGCAGCATGAGTGAAGGATGCTTTGTTGCGAAATAGGACGCCTGTAACGGTTGTCCTCCTCCTCTTCATCCGAAGAGGAGGAGCAGGGATTGAACCAAAATGCAGCGGATTGTGAAGACATGATTTTGTTTAAAGAAAAGACGGAAAAAACAAAAACGAAATACACTTGACTAACTAACAAAATAACAAAACGGAGTAGACAAACCTGGACATACGAACTTACAATAAAACACGAGAACGCACGAACCGGGAAAATAGCCTATACATAAATGACGATGAACAAACAAACCGAACAGTCCCGTATGGTGCGACAAACACTGACACAGGAGACAACCACCCACAACGAACACTGTGAAACAACCTACCTAAATATGACTCTCAATTAGAGGAACGCCAAACACCTGCCTCTAATTAAGAGCCATACCAGGCAACCCTAAACCAACATAGAAACAGACAACATAGAATGCCCACCCAAACTCACGTCCTGACCAACTAACACATACAACAAACTAACAGAAATAGGTCAGGAACGTGGCAACGCCGATTCTAGATTTAATTTTGGATTGGAGATGTTTAATGTGAGTTTGGAAGGAGAGTTTACAGTCTAACCAGACACCTAGGTATTTGTAGTTGTCCACATATTCTAAGTCAGAACCGTCCAGAGTAGTGATGCTGGACGGGCGAGCAGGTGTGGGCAGCGATCGGTTGAAGAGCATGCATTTAGTTTTACTTGTTTTTAAGAGCAGTTGGAGGCCACGGAAGGAGAGTTGTATGGCACTGAAGCTCATCTGGAGGTTAGTTAACACAGTGTCCAACGAAGGGCCAGAGGTATACAGAATGGTGTCGTCTGGGTAGAGGTGGATCAAAGAATCACCAGCAGCGAGAGCGACATCACTGATGTCTACAGAGATGAGAGTCGGCCCGAGAATTGAACCCTGTGGCACCCCCATAGAGACTGCCAGAGGTCTGGACAACAGGCACTCCGATTTGACATACTGAACTCTATCGGAGAAGTAGTGGTGAACCAAGCGAGGCAATCATTTTGAGAAACCAAAGCTGTTGAGTCTGCCAATAAGAATGTTGTGATTGACAGAGTCAAAAGCCTTAGCCAGGTTGATGAATACGGCTGCACAGTAATGTCTCTTATCGATGGCGGTTATGATATCGTTTAGGACCTTGAGCGTGGCTGAGGTGCACCCATGACCAGCTCTGAAACCAGATTGCATAGCGGAGAAGATACGGTGAGATTCGAAATGGTCGGTAATCTGTTTGTTCACTTGGCTTTCAAAGACCTTAGAAAGGCAGGGTAGAATAGATATAGGTCTGTAGCAGTTTGGGTCTAGAGTGTCTCCCCCTTTGAAGAGGGGGATGACTGCCGCAGCTTTCCAATCTTTGGGAATCTCAGACGATACGAGAGGTTGAACAGGCTAGTAATGGGGGTTGCAACAATTTCGGCAGATACTTTTAGAAAGAGAGGGTCCAGATTGTCTAACCCGGCTGATTTGTAGGGGTCCAGATTTTGCAGCTCTTTCAGAACATCAGCTATCTGGATTTGGGTGAAGGAGAAGTGGGGGAGGTTTGGGCGAGTTGCTGTGGGGAGCGCAGGGCTGTTGACCGGAGTAGGGGTAGCCAGGTGGAAAGCATGGCCAGCCGTAGAAAAATGCTTGTTGAAATTCTCAATTATTGTGGATTTATTGGTACTGACAGTGTTTCCTAGCCTCAGTGCAGTGGGCAGCTGGGAGGAGGTGCTCTTTTTCTCCATGGACTTTACAGTGTCCCAGAACGTTTTTGAGTTTGTACTACAGGATGCAAATTTCTGTTTGAAAAAGCTAGCCTTAGCTTTCCTAACTGCCTGTGTATATTGGTTCCTAACTTCCCTGAAAAGTTGCATATCATGGGGGCTATTCGATGCTAATGCAGAACGCCACAGGAAGTTTTTGTGCTGGTCAAAGGCAGACAGGTCTGGAGTGAACCAAGGGCTATATCTATTCCTAGTTTTTTTTTTTATTGAATGGGGCATACTTATTTAAGATGTGAGGAATGCACTTTTAAAGAATAACCAGGCATCCTCTACTGACGGGATGAGGTCAATGTCATTCCAGGATACCCCGGCCAGGTCGATTAGAAAGGCCTGTTCGCTGAAGTGTTTTAGGGAGCGTTTGACAGTGATGAGGGCTGGTCGTTTTTACGGATGCAGGTAATGAGGCAGTGATCGCTGAGATCTTGGTTGAAAACAGCAGAGGTGTATTTGGAGGGCGAGTTAGTTAGAATGATATCTATGAGGGTGCCCGTGTTTACGGATTGGGGTTGTACCTGGTAGGTTCATTGATCATTTGTGTGAGATTGAGGGCACCAAGCTTAGATTGTAGGATGGTCGGGGTGTTAAGCATGTCCCAGTTTAGGTCACCTAGCAGCACGAGCTCAGAAGATAGATGGGGGTCAATCAATTCACATATGGTGTCCAGGGCACAGCTGGGGGCAGAGGGTGGTCTATAGCAAGTGGTAACGGTGAGAGACTTGTTTCTGGAAAGGTGAATTTTTAGGAGTAGAAGCTCGAATTGATTCAGACACGGCTAAGACATCCGGGTTGGCAGAATGTGCTAAAGCAGTGAATAAAGCAAACTTAGGGAGGAGGCTTCTAATGTTAACATGCATGAAACCAAGGCTTTTACGGTTACAGAAGTAAAAAAAATTTGAGCACCTGGGGAGTAGGAGTGGAGGTAGGCACTGCAGGTCCTGGATTAACCTCTACATCACCAGAGGAGAAGTAGGATAAGGGTATGGCTAAACGCTATAAGAACTGGCCGTCTAGCACGTTCGGAACAGAGAGTAAAGGGAGCAGGTTTCTGGGCACGATAGCTTAGATTCAAGGCATAATGTACAGACAAATGTATGGTAGGAAGAGAGTACTTTGGAGGTAAACCTAAGCATTGAGAAATGATGAAAGAGATATAGTCTCTAGAGATGTTTAAACCAGGAGATGTCATCGCATATGTGGGAGGTGGAACAACATGGTTGGCTTAGGCATATTGAGCAGGGCTAGAGGCGCTACAGTGAAATAAGACAGTAATCACTATCCAGGACAGTAATGGACAAGGCATATTGATATTAGGGAGAGGCATGCGTAGCCAAGTGATCTTATGGATCCAGTGAGTGGTTGGGCTGGCTAGACACGGCGATTCAGACAGTTAGCAGGCCAGGGCTAGCAAGCTAGCAGTTAGCAGGCCGGGGATAGCAAGCTAGCATAAGGGCCTTAGAGGGATGTCGCAATGGGGGAAAGTCTGTTTTTGCCTCCTCATGCGGTGACGTCGATAGACCAGTCGTGGAATTAGTAGGGTTCCAAGTACCAGAGTGGTCCAAGTCCAATTGGCAAAATGGGTATAGTGGTCCAAGAAACTGGCCGATGGATCAGCTACTCCTAAAGCCCACTCCTCGGCTTTAGGAACAGTCCAATATGCTATAGATAGCTAGCAGGCCGCGGTTAGCAGAATGGGCCTTCAGGGGACGTCGCGCCTGAGGGGCCTGTTGGGATCCTCGGGCAGATTGTGTCGGTATTCCAGTCGTGAAGGATCGGCGGGGTTCCGTGCCCCGTACTGGCAGTAGAAGGGGTCCGGATATTGTAGCCGAGGAGTGGGCTTTAGGAGTAGCCCAGGAGCCCTAGCCGGGAGATGGGTCTAGCATTGGCTAGCTCCAGGCTAGTTGGTGCTTGCTCCGGGATGGAAACGTTAGCCAGGAGTAGTCAACCCGGGTTGCGATTAGCTGGCTGCGATGAATCAGATGAAAAGTTTCAGAGTTTGTTGTAGGAATCCGGGGATATGGAGAGAAAAATAGATCCAGTATGCTCTGGTTTGAAACGCGTTGTACGAACTGGCGAGAGCTTTCCGAGCTAAAGGTTAGCTGATGACCGCTAGCAGTGGTTAGCTGACTGATAGGTGGTAGCTAGTTAGCTTCAGTTGAGGTATTCCAGTTCGGAGGTAATATAAATACTTTAGAAAAAAAAACGATCCACATCACATTGGGTGAGGCAGGTTGCAGGAGAGTATTTTTAAGTTGAGGTTTAGGAAAAATATTAAAAAGAATGCGAAGAAAAATATATAAAACATATATATACATGGGACGAGACAAGACAAAGACAAAGACGTCTGACTGCTACGCCATCTTGGAAACCAAGTACTTTAGTCTGAGACTGCCATCAATCAAGTAGTTTGTGGTGACGTGGGGCACGAGGGGCATTGTACAAAATAAAGTAATCAGCGATAGGATCGTCTTTAACCAACCAAAGCCAATGTTGAATTTGTTCACATTCGTTGAAGGGTTAGGGAGGTACTCCAAACCAGACTCATTACAAAGAAGAAACTTAACTTCCGTGTGTGTGGTGTAGCCAGGCAATATATCACTGATTGTCTCACCATCCCCCATCTGACCCCCTGATACTGAAGTCTCAGTTAACCATTCATGGTATGATCAGGACAAAGAAGCACGTCATGGCATTGAGGGACTCAACATGACACAACGACATGGAGGGACTGGGATCAAAACATGTGGAGACAAGAAGCTTCAAGTTTTAATGTCACGTGCACAAGTACATTAAAATCCCTTTCTTGCAAGCTCCAAAGAATATGATATTCAGCAGCATAGCAACAGTATATTTATCACTCTGGTAAAATAATCTTTATTTTATTCATATTGGCCCAGTACAAGCAGATAAATCCATCTCTCAGAAAACAATGGGTAAACATGCTGGATGAAACCTTATCTGAAACCTTTGATTGGTTCCTATGAACTCCTCTCTCGCTGCTCATCTCCATGGTCCGGATTCAGAGTTAAGCGTGCGTAAATGTAACCTATTTCCTTTTTTATGCTATTTTCTCTCTGCCTATTCTGACCTTGAACTTGAGCATGAAAATAGCATAAGGCACATCTCTAGACACACCTCCGCCACACATTCATTTATTCGAGCTCCATCTCAAACAAATAGCGGGTGAATAGCATGAAAATTCATTAAACCCGCTATTCGTTTGAGATGGAGCTCGAATAAATGAATGTGTTTCGGAGGTGTGTCTAGAGATGTGGCCTCCCGGGTGGCGCAGTGGTCTAGGGCTGCGCCACCAGAGTCTCTGGGTTCGCGCCCAGGCTCTGTCGCAGCCGGCCGCAACCGGGAGGTCCGTGGGGCGACGCACAATTGGCATAGCGTTGTCCGGGTTAGGGAGGGTTTGGCCGGTAGGGATATCCTTGTCTCAGTATGTAAAAAATGTAATAAAATGTATGCACTCTACTGTAAGTCACTCTGGATAAGAACGTCTGCTAAATGACAAAAATGTAAAATGTAAATGTAATGTGCCGTATTCTGACATTGACTTAATTCCACCACCTTTAAGCGCGAGGAAATCATGAATAAAGTCGAGCGAACCTGTCGGTTCCAAGTGGAAAAAGCATATACTTATAAATAACAGCAATCTCCATGCACTGTAATTTATAAATTGAGAAGATCTATTGATAAGAGCTAGGTAAATAAGTAATCTGATTGGAGAAGGGGATTGTAAATACACATATCAATCGTTTTAGATTATTTTTCCTCGTGATCCCTGGAGACGAATATGAAACCAGCCATATGGAAATAAACTGAAAATCCTATCAACATGATATGTATTGCAGCCCCTTTTCCACAGTGAAATAAGATATAAATAGCTGTGCCGTTATTCCGAATTTTAATTGTGTGCCCTCATTATTTTCGTGGATTAAATGTGGAGACCCACATATAGGCTTCTGGAGGGCTGAACCTGCCGAGTTGATGTATGCACTTTAGAATGTTTTGATTATATGCCCGGGCTTTTCTGTTTTATTTTACAATTTGTATCATGTTAAATATTAGCTATTATTGGGAGACACCGTCAGTAATAACCACATACAGTGCATTCAGAAAGTATTCAGACCCCTTCACTTTTTCCAAATGTTGTTACGTTACAGCCTTATTCTAAAATGTATTTTTTTTAAATCATAATTTAAATCATCAATCTATACTCAATACCCCATAAGACAAAGCAACAACAGATTTTTATAAATGTTTGCAAATCTCTCTAAAAAAATAAATAATGAATTAAATATTTATTTTACATTAATATTCAGACCCTTTACTTTGTTGAAGCACCTTTGGTAGCGATTACAGCCTCAAGTCTTCATGGGTATGGCGCTACAAGCGTGACACACCAGTATTTGGGGAGATTCTCCCATTCTTCTCTGCAGATCCTCTCAAGCTCTTTCAGGTTAGATGGGGAGCATTGCTGCACAGATATTTTCAGGTCTCTCCAGAGATGTTCGATCAGGTTCAAGTCCCGGCCACACAAGGACATTCAGAGACTTCTCCCGAAGCCCCTCCTGCGTTGTCTTGGCTGTGTGCTTATGGTCATTGTCCTGTTGGAAGATGAACCTTCACCCCAGTCTGAGGTCCTGAGCACTCTGGAGCAGGTTTTAATCAACTGTGGGACCTTATATAGACAGGTGCCTTTACAAATCATGTCCAATCAATGGAATTTACCACAGGTGTGGACTCCAATCAAGTTGTAGAAACATTTTAAGGATAATAAATGGAAACAGGATGCACCTGAGCTCAATTTCGAGTCTCATAGCAAAAGGTCTGAATACTTATGTAAATAAGGTAATTCTGTTTTTTATTTTTTATAAATTTGCTAAAAGGTTTAGAAACCACTTTGTCATTATGGGGTATTGTGTGTAGATTGATGAGGGAAAAAATGTAATGTAATCCATTTTAGAATAAGACTGTAACGTAACAACATTTTGAAAAAGTCAAGGGGTCTGAATACTTTCCGACTGCACTGTAGGTAAGTCACAGAGGCTAAGTAATACAGTATATAATCATATACAGCAAGCCATGTACCAAGCACTTTCATCCAAAGCAACTTAGTCATTCGTGCATATATTTTTACAAATGGGTGGCCCCAGCGGAAATCAAACCCACAACCATTGGCGTTGCAAGTGCCATGCTCTACTGACAGAGCCACACAGGACCACAAAGTCGACAGCCTTTGACACTAAATGCTTTGACAATAGGTGTAGACAGGATGAGATATGGATAGGCACAGAGGATGATGATAAAAGAATGAACTGATTTTCTCTGGATGATTACGTTAAGAAAGCAACAGAGTCGTGATCCCATATGTCTAGCCAAAGCCCTGTAACATTACTGATTGTCTCACCATCCCCCATCTGACCCCATGCTGATACTAAAGTCAGTTAGCCATTTACGATATGCTCTTCTTAATCATCTTCAGGGATCATCTGGCCAGAGCTCAATGACTAACCACAGGGGATCTCATTAGGACGGTAAGTGTCGGAAGCCTTCCTCCTCTTCTCCCTCCGTTTACCTCAACTCACCTTTCCAGCATTACTGACTGAGCACATGGTGTTCACTCATCAACATCTTCAAGGTTTTCTGAGGTAGCTGCCCCTTACGTGTTGATTCTTTTCACCTGAGAAAGTACACAATATCCTATAGCATATCCTGTTTGATGAGTGATATTTCTGAGGGCACACTTCTATCAGCACCTTCCATCATTACATCCGTTTACCTATAGGCATCCATGTGTGGTGATGTGTGGTGCGAGGACCTTTTCATTCGAATTTTGTATTTATTCATTGTTATTCTTTTTATTTTTGTATCTTGCTCTTTGAACTGGAGATCAGTCACAGTATATAACATGTGCACCAAGAGGGAAACACAACAGGTGTAATCGTAAGAAAACGTTGTGAACACGAAAAGACATGCGGTAGCTTGTACTCTGCATGTGTTCGGAAAGATGCTAGGCTTATAGGCAGGGGCGGAGCCAGAGGGGTGTCCAGGACACCCCTGACATCTGATTGGCCACCCCGGGTGCCACCGGAAAATTTCATTCGCTACTGGCAGTTTGATGCTGATTGACGTCTCATTTCACCTCTTATTGAAAGAAACATTTATTTTGACGTTCGGCTGCGCATTTTTGAAATTGAGGATGAGGAAGAGAGAATATTAACGTTGGTTGCGAGATACATATAAGTAAGAAGAACATACAGAAGAAGAAGAGAGAATATTTCCACAGCTCCACGAGCTCTTTTCGCGATTTGCGAAAGCATCATATTTGAAGTAGGTTTTAAGGTTTAGCATCGGGTTTACGTTTCTTGAACAACTTTTACGAAAGTTGAGTCGCTGTGTAGATTAACGTTAGACCTTTGGCTCCATTAACAGAGTTAATCAGATAAGAGAGATCGGTTCCCAATTTAACATAACATTATGTTTACATCTGTGCTAGTAATACATGCATAAACAGTGCAGTGTCATAAGTTACAGTACACAAATGTTTACCTAATGCAGGGTAACTAGTAGGCTACAGATGCCAGTGTTCAGCAAGTTAACATTCCGCAATTTGAAATCCATTAACTCAGTTAGATTTTCGTACTTGAACTCAAAACAAACAATTGTTATTATCAATCTGTTAACGTTACTCAAAAAATTACCACAATTTGCAGATAGCCTGTTTGCTATCGTAAAGTTGTAAGAAATTATAGCTAGCTAAGTTTCTTACTGCAGAGTAGGGCTAGCCATGATCTAACTAGTAACTTAGGCTGGTAGTTGATTTTAAGGTACAGTTATGATATTGGGGATTTGTAATTGAGATTGGACTAAAATGTGGGTAATTGGATGCTTAGATGTAACCATATACAGTCTTATTTTTGCATAAGGTCAATTAAACATGAAAAGAAAAGGAGAGATAACAGACTT
Source organism: Salvelinus fontinalis (assembly GCF_029448725.1). Taxonomy (NCBI): domain Eukaryota; kingdom Metazoa; phylum Chordata; class Actinopteri; order Salmoniformes; family Salmonidae; genus Salvelinus; species Salvelinus fontinalis. The sequence continues at coordinate 21,658,919 of NC_074665.1, forward strand.
TTATTTAAAGAAGCACAAACAGACAGGTGCAAACAGACCCCAGCCCTTGCATCACCACTGGACCCCAGAGCAGCTCCCTACCTGAGGCTAGTCCGAGTCAGTGTGGTCAGACTTCACAAGGACCCAGTCTACCACCACCAGGTCAGAGCATCTTGATGATTTTGTCAGATTAAGCTTCACTTTAAAATGTTGGTTGTTGATTCATGTGTGTTCTTGTTTTGATGGCTGTGGCATTTTTATTGTGATTATACTGTCACGCCCTGGCCTTAGTATTCTTTGTTTTCTTTATGTTGTTTAGTTAGGTCAGGGTGTGACATGGGGAATGTATGTGTTTTGTAGTGTCTAGGGGTGTTGTATGTGTATGGGGCAGAGTAGAGTGTAGTTGTCTAGTTATGTCTATGGCTGCCTAGATTGGTTCTCAATCAGAGACAGGTGTCATTCATTGTCTCTGATTGGGAGCCATATTTAAGGCAGCCATAGGCAGTAGGCTTTTGTGGGTAGTTGTCTATGTTCAACGTTTGTAGCTTGTGTGTGCACTAACGTTTGTAGCTTCACGGTCGTTTGTTGTTTCAGTTTATGTATAGTGTTCGTTTCGTGTTTTCTCTCTTCTAAATAAAAGAAGATGTATTTTCCACACGCTGCGCCTTGGTCCTCTCTCTCACCCATAGACGATCGTGACATATACACTAATGGTACTGATGTCTTGCTCAGACCTCTGGCGTTGAGCAAGACAGTGAGCCAGAGCTGCCAGGAGATGTCATCGAGCCCCTCCCAACTGCATCAAGCACCAGATATACAGTTCCAAAAGGACCCAATGGTAGGCCAGGCCTATACTTTAAACTACACATTTTAGTTAGCAGCTGTTAGTATCTAATCTTGTGGATCCCTTAATTATACATTTCCATAGAGATATGACACATTATTTAATGTGTGTTTCAGACATTTCAAGGTCCAGAGAAGAGGGTCCTGTACAGCCATGTTTGAAAACCTTTCCCAGAGCTCAGCATGGTACTACTAGGAAAAGGGCTTTCAACAGCTCCTGGTATAAGGACAATTCATGGCTTGAATATTCTGTAAGTCAAGATTCGACTTATTGTTTTGTCTGTAGGCATTTTTCTCTGCCCAATACACCTGAATCTGCCTTCACATCAGTCAGGTTTTTGTAACTGGCACTGTTTAAAGATTCTGGGTTTAAGCTCCATTCCAAGGCAGAGCATCATATCAATGCTATGTGTGCTTGGAATCAGCATAAAATGGCTATTGACAGCAACTCATCAATGTTAGATGTCATAAATGAGGACTTCAAAAAGAAAGTGGAGGAAAATTGTACTTACATTAAAACAATTGCAGATGTGCTCCTATTAACTGCCTCTCAAAATATAGCACAGACAGGTCATCGAGAGTCTGATGACTCTCACAAACAAGGGTCATTTTTTGACAATCTTAGAAGAAATAGCAAAGCATGACCCTCTCAAAGAGAAAAAGATGAATGCATGTGGCAATGCTACACAAGCCACCAAATCCAGAAGGAAGTTCTTGAGGGCTGAGCTGAGATGGTACAAAGTGAACTAATAAGAGAAGTAAAAGAAAGTGAAGTTTTTAGTGGAATTGCAGATGAAACCAAAGATTTAAAGAAAAAAGAACAAATGTCCTTTGTTGTGAGGTACTATTACAACGGGGACATCCACAAAAGCTTTTTACACTTTCAGTCAGCTGAAAGCTTAGATGAAGCATGATAAATCTGGTAGTTCACTCTGGTAGACCTACATTATGATCAAATAGCCACAGTACTCTACTTGGCCACTGTTAAAACTGTAACTTAAAGCGGGTACAGCCTCAGTGTTCACAGGAAAAGCACACTGGAAGTTGCACAACGTTCAAGTTTGCACTCAGCAGAGCTGAAATTTGCTCAGTGCCCCCCAAAAATGTGACTTGTCCCATGTTCTGATCATAGTCACTCCATGTCGTCGTTTCATGTTGAGTTCCTTAATGCCGTGACGTGCTTCCATAAAGCCTAAACAACATTGTAGCACATCTGTCCTATAAACAGTGACGGAACTAGAATTTTCTACATGGGGTGGCCCCTACTTCAGGGGTCCATAGACCATGACATAAAATGTGTGTGTAACCCTAACCTGGCATCTAATGAGCATGAATGAGTCCTATGATTGCTGATTAGAGGTAGAGGTGATAATTCACTGAACCCGGAGTTCTTCAATGTGGCAGATAGTGTGGTCCAAAAGGGTTGCTTCACTAGAATTCTTTAACATACTATGAATAGTCAGTGTGTCTGCCTCGGAACTGCAGCTCAGTTTCTCTCTCTCTCACATTCACACACACACACACACACTGTACTCACATACTGGAGAGACTTGGGTCATTCTGTTTTCATGAATATATCATCTGGATCTATAAGTGTTGAACATCCAAAATATTTTCAGAAAATAAAGCTCAAGCACCAAGGAGATAAGATAGCATTTGTGGGCCTCCCGGGTGGCGCAGTGGTCTAGGGCACTGCATCGCAGTGCTAACTGCGCCACCAGAGTCTCTGGGTTCGTGCCCAGGCTCTGTCGCAGCCGGCCGCGACCGGGAGGTCCGTGGGGCGACGCACAATTGGCATAGCGTCGTCCGGGGTAGGGAGGGTTTGGCCGGTAGGTATATCCTTGTCTCATCGCGCTCCAGCGACTCCTGTGGCGGGCCGGGCGCAGTGCGCGCCAGCCAAGGGGGCCAGGTACACGGTGTTTCCTCCGACACATTGGTGCGGCTGGCTTCCGGGTTGGAGGCGCGCTGTGTTAAGAAGCAGTACGGCTGGTTGGGTTGTGCTTCGGAGGATGCATGGCTTTCGACCTTCGTCTCTCCCGAGCCCGTACGGGAGTTGTAGCGATGAGACAAGGTAGTAATTACTAGCGATTGGACACCACGAAAAATTGGGGAGAAAATGGGATAAAAAAAAAAAAAAATAAATAAAAAAAAAGATAGCATTTGTGTGTTACATAAATTAAACTTTAAAAATGTAAAAAATATAAAATATTTTGGTGCCCATCAATATTACAAACTTACAGTATCATATTTATGCTCATATATATTATGTTAACTAATAGTAAAGAAACGTTTTGGAATTGGCCTAATCAATTAAATCTGTGTGACATGATAGCATTTTGATTTATCGTTTTAGAATGTCAGTGTACTAGCTAGTACACCGTGCAGGTTTTAATCATGACCACAGGGACCGCCTAAGTGCCAAATTATACAAGGTATATTTAAAACTGTATAATTATGTGGTTCTGGTGAGAACTAGCAAAATGTTTCACAAACTAATCCATGTTGAGTGAGCGTGCCCTCCTTGACTCAACACTGAGAATTCCGAGGTGACTTAACCTGTAATCAACCAATGTTGTCCTACGGTGGGTTTTAATCAGTTTTAAAGTTGAGAAGCTTCTCTCGCAAGAAGCACTGCTGACTGGTGTAACAACAGAAATCTTACAAAGTCGAAATAGCTCATGGAACACCTCTTTATAAGGTTCTAGAAACACAACAAAGTCAAGGAGAGTAGACGGTCTGTCCTTTCCACTTTTCTCTCTCCTATCAAGAAGCCGCTCGGTTTGATGAACCTCATGTTTGAGGTCCTCTAAATCTGACTCAAAGGTCTAAGCAAAGCTCCTCATTCAAGAATGTTGTAGTCTTTGGGTTGAGAGACTGGACCCATTGCATTATCTCGCAATTCTTCTTTGAAAAACGTCTCTGCAGCTCAGCCGTGAGACTGTCAAGCACCTGATAAAAGATAGCTCTTTGGAAGCTCTCACCATCACTTTGGTCACTTTTTCTGTCCTACAGTGTTCATCATCAATGAGTCGTGAAATCTTAAGCTTGTTTTAGGCTGTCTTTTACACAGTTTCTACACATATTTTGCAGTGCTCTGCAATCTCTTCAACCTCTTTCCATAGTTCTCCAAAGTAACCCTCACTTTCTGTAGTCCTGTAATGTGTCCGTAAGGGCACCTACTAGATCCACAGCCCTTGCTAGGTCAAGAGAGAGAGAGGCCTACCATCAAAAACAATGGAGAAAATGCATCCCATAACATTTTAACATGGAAATAGCTGTTCTATAATTCATCCTACAGTAGCAGCCAATGTGTGGTGTTCAATGTAGGCCTACATTCCATGAGACTTTTTGAATAAAACATGCAGGGCTTGATATTAACCTCTTTATCCACTTGTCTTTCAGACAAGGAGGTGACTGAAACTGTTGTTTGATGCAAAAAAAAAACTGTACAAAATAAAATTTATTATTATTCCCATAACATTATTACAGAGAATCAGACAAAATATGCTACCCTCTGCCTATTGGCTACTTAGCTTATTCAAGTCTGTCTTAAAATACAACGCTACGCCTTTAAGACAAAAAAAAGCTAATTTACCTGACTCACTTGTGCTCTTGTAGGAAGCAATCACTCCCCTATTGCTGACATCAACATGTATTGATCACATCTTTACTAATGCTGCAGAAATTTGCTTGAAAGCAGTATCCAGATCAATCGGATGTAGTGATCACAATATTTTAGCCATATCTAGGAAAACCAAAGTTCCAAAGGCTGGGCCTAATACAGTGTATAAGAGGTCATTCAATAAGTTTTGTAGTGATTCCTATGTTATTGATGTTAATATATGTTGGTTCGTGGTGTGTAATGAGGAGCAAACAGACACTGCACTTGACACATTTATGAAATTGCTTTTTCAATTGCTAATAAGCATGTACCAATTAAGAAAATTACTGTAAAAACTATTAAATCCCTGTGGATTGATGAGGAATTGAAAAAGGGAAACGCTGGCTGCACAACTGATTGGCAAAATGAGAAATCATGTGACTAAACTGAATAAAAATGTAAAATAAACTATACTATGGAACAAAGTTAAATGAAATAAAGAATGATAGTGTAACGGTAGTCTAGCTCTTCCTCCTCCTCGGACGAGGAGAGGCGAGAAGGATCGGAGGACCAATGTGCAGTGTGGTAAGTTTCCATGATTTAATATGCATGAAAACAATATACAATTACAAAATAACAAAAGAACTAACCGTAACAGTCCCGTATGGTACTGACACAGAAAACAACCACCCACAAATCCCCAACACAAAACAAGCCACCTATATATGGTTCTCAATCAGGGACAACGATTGACAGCTGCCTCTGATTGAGAACCATATTAGGCCGAACACAGAAACAGACAAACTAGACACACAACATAGAATTCCCACCCAGCTCACGTCCTGACCAACACTAAAACAAGTAACACACATAAGAACTATGGTCAGTACGTGACAGATAGTAAAAAGCTTTGGATCACCTTAAATTAATTTCTGGTAAAAAAGGCAAACTCAGCTCCATCATTCATTGAATCAGATGTCTCATTCATTACAAAAACAAGTGATATTGCCAACTACTTTAATATTTTTTTCATTGTCAAGATTAGCAAACTTAGGCATGACATGCCAGCAACAAATGATGACATCCAAGTATATCTGACCAAATTTTGAAAGACAACCATTGTAATTTTAAATTCCGTAAAGTTAGTGTGGAAGATGTGAAAAAATTATTGTTGTCTATCAACCATGACAAGCCACCGGGGTCTTACAACTTGGATGGAAAATTACTGAGGATAATAGCGGACGATATCGCCACTCCTATTTGCAATTTAAGCCTACTAGAATGTGTGTCTGGCCCATTACTTCTTTCAATCTTTACTAATGAATTGCCACTGGCTTTGAAGAAAGCCAGAGTGTCTATGTATGTGGATGACTCAACGCTATACATGTCAGCTACTACAGCGACTGAAATAGGTTTTATTTAACCTTCATTTAACTAGGCAAGTCAGTTAACCTGTCTGGCTCTGGCGTTCCGCTAGCGGAACTCCTCCCACATTCCACTGAAAAGGCAGAGCGCGAAATTCAAAAGATATTTTTTAGAAATATTTAACTTTCACACATTAACAAGTCCAATACAGCAAATGAAAGATACACATCTTATCCAGTCAACATGTCCGATTTTTTAAATGTTTTACAGCGAAAACACCACATATATTTATGTTAGCTCACCACCAAATACAAAAAAGGACAGACATTTTTCACAGCACAGGTAGCATGCACAAAGCCAACCTAACTAACCAAGAACCAACCAAACTAACCAAGAAACAACTTCATCAGATGACAGTCTTATAACATGTTATACAATAAATCTATGTTTTGTTCGAAAAATGTGCATATTTGAGGTATAAATCAGTTTTACATTGCAGCTACCATCACAGCTACCGTCACAAATAGGACCGAAGCAGCCAGAGTAATTACAGTCACCAACGTCAAATACCTAAATACTCATCATAAAACATTTCTGAAAAATCGATGGTGTACAGCAAATTAAAAACAAACATCTTGTGAATCCAGCCAATATTTCCGATTTTTTAAAGTGTTTTACAGCGAAAACACAATATAGCATTATATTAGCTTACTACAATAGCCTACCACACTACCGCATTCATTCATCAAGGCCCGTTAGCGATAGCAATAGGCACGTTAGCGATAGGGAATAAACCAGCAAAAGATATTAATTTTCACTAAGCTTCATAAACCTTCATCAGATGACAGTCCTATAACATCAGGTTATACATACACTTATGTTTTGTTCGAAAATGTGCATATTTAGAGCTGAAATCAGTGGTTATACATTGTGCTAACGTAGCATCTTTTTCCCAGAATGTGCGGATATTTTTATGACACTCCAACTATTCTGACCAAATAACTATTCATAAACGTTACTAGAAAATACATGTTTACATTTACATTTAAGTCATTTAGCAGACGCTCTTATCCAGAGCGACTTACAAATTGGTGCATTCACCTTATGATATCCAGTGGAACAACCACTTTACAATAGTGCATCTAACTCTTTTAAGGGGGGGGGGGGGGGGTTAGAAGAATTACTTTATCCTATCCTAGGTATTCCTTAAAGAGGTGGGGTTTCAGGTGTCTCCGGAAGGTGGTGATTGACTCCGCTGACCTGGCGTCGTGAGGGAGTTTGTTCCACCATTGGGGTGCCAGAGCAGCGAACAGTTTTGACTGGGCTGAGCGGGAACTGTACTTCCTCAGAGGTAGGGAGGCGAGCAGGCCAGAGGTGGATGAACGCAGTGCCCTTGTTTGGGTGTAGGGCCTGATCAGAGCCTGAAGGTACGGAGGTGCCGTTCCCCTCACAGCTCCGTAGGCAAGCACCATGGTCTTGTAGCGGATGCGAGCTTCAACTGGAAGCCAGTGGAGAGAGCGGAGGAGCGGGGTGACGTGAGAGAACTTGGGAAAGTTGAACACCAGACGGGCTGCGGCGTTCTGGATGAGTTGTAGGGGTTTAATGGCACAGGCAGGGAGCCCAGCCAACAGCGAGTTGCAGTAATCCAGACGGGAGATGACAAGTGCCTGGATTAGGACCTGCGCCGCTTCCTGCGTGAGGCAGGGTCGTACTCTGCGAATGTTGTAGAGCATGAACCTACAGGAACGGGTCACCGCCTTGATGTTAGTTGAGAACGACAAGGTGTTGTCCAGGATCACGCCAAGGTTCTTAGCACTCTGGGAGGAGGACACAATGGAGTTGTCAACCGTGATGGCGAGATCATGGAACGGGCAGTCCTTCCCCGGGAGGAGGAGCAGCTCCGTCTTGCCGAGGTTCAGCTTGAGGTGGTGATCCGTCATCCACACTGATATGTCTGCCAGACATGCAGAGCTGCGATTCACCACCTGGTTATCAGAGGGGGGAAAGGAGAAGATTAATTGTGTGTCGTCTGCATAGCAATGATAGGAGAGACCATGTGAGGATATGACAGAGCCAAGTGACTTGGTGTATAGCGAGAATAGGAGAGGGCCTAGAACAGAGCCCTGGGGGACACCAGTGGTGAGAGCACGTGGTGCGGAGACAGATTCTCGCCACGCCACCTGGTAGGAGCGACCTGTCAGGTAGGACACAATCCAAGCGTGGGCCGCGCCGGAGATGCCCAGCTCGGAGAGGGTGGAGAGGAGGATCTGATGGTTCACAGTATCAAAGGCAGCCGATAGGTCTAGAAGGATGAGAGCAGAGGAGAGAGAGTTAGCTTTAGCAGTGCGGAGCGCCTCCTTGACACAGAGAAGAGCAGTCTCAGTTGAATGACTAGTCTTGAAACCTGACTGATTTGGATCAAGAAGGTCATTCTGAGAGAGATAGCAGGAGAGCTGTCCAAGGACGGCACGTTCAAGAGTTGGAGAGAAAAGAAAGAAGGGATACTGGTCTGTAGTTGTTGACATCGGAGGGATCGAGTGTAGGTTTTTTCAGAAGGGGTGCAACTCTCGCTCTCTTGAAGACGGAAGGGACGTAGCCAGCGGTCAAGGATGAGTTGATGAGCGAGGTGAGATAAGGGAGAAGGTCTCCGGAAATGGTCTGGAGAAGAGAGGAGGGGATAGGGTCAAGCGGGCAGGTTGTTGGGCGGCCGGCCGTCACAAGACGCGAGATTTCATCTGGAGAGAGAGGGGAGAAAGAGGTCAAAGCACAGGGTAGGGCAGTGTGAGCAGAACCAGCGGTGTCGTTTGACTTAGCAAACGAGGATCGGATGTCGTCGACCTTCTTTTCAAAATGGTTGACGAAGTCATCAGCAGAGAGGGGGGAGGAGGGGGAGGAGGATTCAGGAGGGAGGAGAAGGTGGCAAAGAACTTCCTAGGGTTAGAGGCAGATTCTTGGAATTTAGAGTGGTAGAAATTGGCTTTAGCAGCAGAGACAGAAGAGGAGAATGTAGAGAGGAGGGAGTGAAAGGATGCCAGGTCCGCAGGGAGGCGAGTTTTCCTCCATTTCCGCTCGGCTGCCCGGAGCCCTGTTCTGTGAGCTCGCAATGAGTCGTCGAGCCACGGAGCAGGAGGGGAGGACCGAGCCAGCCTGGAGGATAGGGGACATAGAGAGTCAAAGGATGCAGAAAGGGAGGAGAGGAGGGTTGAGGAGGCAGAATCAGGAGATAGGTTGGAGAAGGTTTGAGCAGAGGGAAGAGATGATAGGATGGAAGAGGAGAGAGTAGCGGGGGAGAGAGAGCGAAGGTTGGGACGGCGCGATACCATCCGAGTAGGGGCAGTGTGGGAAGTGTTGGATGAGAGCGAGAGGGAAAAGGATACAAGGTAGTGGTCGGAGACTTGGAGGGGAGTTGCAATGAGATTAGTGGAAGAACAGCATCTAGTAAAGATGAGGTCAAGCGTATTGCCTGCCTTGTGAGTAGGGGGGAAGGTGAGAGGGTGAGGTCAAAAGAGGAGAGGAGTGGAAAGAAGGAGGCAGAGAGGAATGAGTCAAAGGTAGACGTGGGGAGGTTAAAGTCACCCAGAACTGTGAGAGGTGAGCCATCCTCAGGAAAGGAACTTATCAGGGCGTCAAGCTCATTGATGAACTCACCAAGGGAACCTGGAGGGCGATAAATGATAAGGATGTTAAGCTTGAAAGGGCTGGTAACTGTGACAGCATGGAATTCAAAGGAGGCGATAGACAGATGGGTCAGGGGAGAAAGAGAGAATGTCCACTTGGGAGAGATGAGGATCCCAGTGCCACCACCCCGCTGACCAGAAGCTCTCGGGGTGTGCGAGAACACGTGGGCAGACGAGGAGAGAGCAGTAGGAGTAGCAGTGTTATCAGTGGTAATCCATGTTTCCGTCAGTGCCAAGAAGTCGAGGGACTGGAGGGAAGCATAGGCTGAGATGAACTCTGCCTTGTTGGCCGCAGATCGGCAGTTCCAGAGGCTGCCTGAGACCTGGAACTCCACGTGGGTCGTGCACGCTGGGACCACCAGGTTAGAGTAGCAGCGGCCACGCGGTGTGAAGCGTTTGTATGGTCTGTGCAGAGAGGAGAGAACAGGGATAGACAGACACATAGTTGACAGGCTACAGAAGAGGCTACGATAATGCAAAGGAGATTGGAATGACAAGTGGACTACACGTCTCGAATGTTCAGAAAGTTAAGCTTACGTTGCAAAAAATCTTATTGACTAAAATGATATAGTACTGCTGGCTGGTGAAATAGTCTAGCTAGCAGTGGCTGCGTTGTTGACTTTGTTTGAAAGTGTAGCTGGCTAGGTAACCTCTAACTGGCTAGGTAACCTCGACAATTACTCTAGACTACACAATTATCTTGGATACAAAGACGGCTATGTAGCCAGCTAAGATCAAACAAATCAAACTGTTGTACTGTAATGAAATTAAATGTAATACTACCTGTGGAGCAAAGCGGAATGCAACTACTCGCTCCAACCCGGAAGTGCGTATCGTAGAGGGAGAGGCAATAGAAGTGTTGTTTCTTGTATTATTGTCTTTTGTGTCTTTAGAGGACTGCTTCACCTTAATGTCCCCTTTCCCCCCTTTCCCTTTTCTTCTGTCCTTATTTTGTCCCACTTTGTCCCTTCTTTGTCCCTTCTTCTCTTCTGCCAACTAGACACTCCTTGTTAGCTAGCTAGCTTCTTCCAGGAATGTCCCTAGCAACTGCCTAGCAACAGGTAAACAACTTAGCTAGCTAAGAAAACGGTATAATTTTATGAAAAAATTGTTACTTTTTCAAAAGCCTTTCTTCTTTGTTTGCTGCTTGTTAGGTCTCCTATTCAGTTTGCAGTTTTCTTTTGATTTTTGATGTACTGATGTAAAAAACATTTAAATTTCAAAATTTGTAGGAGCTCATCTTTTCAGCTGCTGCTGCTTAATTTGGAACTCCGGAATTTAACATGTTGTATAGGAAAAGATAGATACACTAGTTCTTAACCTCTTTGGGCTCAAGCGGCAGTATTGAGTAGCCAGATAAAAGGTGCCCATTTCAAAAAGGCCTCGTACTCAATTCTTGCTCGTACAATATGCATATTGTTATTACTATTGGATAGAAAACACTCTCTAGTTTCTAAAACCGTTTGAATTATATCTGTGGGTGAAACAGAACTGGACTTAGAGCAATTTTACTATGTGTATGTCAGAATGCAGAATTTTGCTGGCTGTTCTGAGACCTGTGTATTAATTTGCCTGTCCTCTATTGGTTGAGATGCACTGCATACGCCTTCCACTGGGTGTCAGCGAATAGGGAGAGTTGAAATTGAGTTTCTACGTAGTTCCCAAAGGTTATAAATTGCTTGGAACCGAAGTGTCCCATCTTTCCACTCTTCGCTCTGACGCAGGGAGGGTCTTGGCATGTCATTTTAGAAGCTCCCGTTTCAGCTCCTAGATATATCCGGCTCTGTTTATTATATCAGTTTATGTCAGGATATTGCGATTTTCGGGTATTTATTTTCGTGACGTTGTAGGAAGTTGGCCCACATGGCTATTGTTTACTGCTAATTGCAACGTTGAAGACAACGTTCTCCAACCTAGCAACAATTCTTTTGGACAAAGGACACATTTCCCAAGATTCTGATGGGAGTTCATCGAAAAGTAAGAACTATTTATGCTGATAATTCATTGTTCTGTTGAAAAATGTCAAATGCATAAGACGCCATTTCCTGCAGTGTAGCCTTGCGTTATCGCAGCCTGTATTGCGCAGTAAGGTTAATTTAAAAAATGTAATTCAGCGATTGCATTAAGAACTAATTTGTCTTTCAATTGCTGTCCAACCTGTATTTTTTTTGTCAAGTTTATGAATAGTTTTCGATAAGAATATGTGCCTTTACAAGATGGCGCCGGACAGATTGCTTGACGTTATGGACACTATTCTCATTGTATAAGCACGATTTGTGCCGCTAAATATGCACATTTTCGAACAAACTCTACATGCATTGTGTAATATGATGTTACAGGACTGTCATCTGAAGAATTCTGAGAAGGTTAGTGAAACAATTAATATATTTTGGTGGTTTATACGTTATAGCTATTTTTGCCTTGAATCAATGCTGTTGTTATGTTTGCTATTGTGCTAAGCTAATATAACGCTATATTGTGTTGTCGCTGTAAAACACTTGATAAATCGGAAATATTGTCTGGAATCACAAGATGCCTGTCTTTCAATTGCTGTACACTATGTATTTTTCAGAATTGTTTTATGATGAGTATTTAGTTATTTGGCGTTGGTGTCTGTAATTTTTCTGTCTGCTTTCGGTGCAATTTCTGACTGTAGCTGCAATGTAAACTATGATTTATACCTGAAATATGCAAATTTTTCTAACAAAACATATGCTATACAATAAATATGTTATCAGACTGTCATCTGATGAAGTTGTTTCTTGGTTAGTGGCTATTTATATCTTTATTTGGTCGAATTTGTGATAGCTACTGATGTAGTAAAAAACTGATGGAGTAAAAATAGTGGTGTCTTTTGCTAACATGGTTAGCTAATAGATTTACATATTGTGTCTTCCCTGTAAAAAAAATAAAAAATCAGACATGTTGGCTTGATTCACAAGATGTGTACCTTTCATCTGGTGTCTTGGACTTGTTAATGTGTGAAAGTTAAATATTTAAAAAAATATATCTTTTGAATTTCGCGCCCTGCACTTTGAGCTGGCTGTTGTCATAAGTGTACTGACGTCTGGCTTGCACGCCAAACAGGTTAATGCAATCGCCGTGTTAGAATTCTAAAAATAACTTCATTACGACATCCAGCTTAGGTATAGCGAGAGAGTACCCAAAATCTGGGCGCAAACGACTAGTACAACATGTTCGACAGATATATGAAATAGCATCATAAAATGGGTCCTACTTTTGATGATCTTTCATCAGAATGTTGTACAAGGGGTCCTTTGTCGGGAACAATTGTTGTTTGGATTTAGAATGTCCTCTTCTCCAGTCAATTAGCACGGAAAGCTAGCAAAGTAGCGCAAAGCTCTCCTTCCTGAACAAAGGCACACAACGCAACACGCCTAATGTCCCGAAAAAATGTCAATAATCTAATAAAACTATATTGAAAAAACATAATAAACATACTTTACGATGATATTGTCACATGTATCAAATAAAATCAAAGCCGGAGATATTAGTCGTCTTTAACGACAGTTTATCAGAAGGCAATACCAGGCCCCTTCACGTGCTCTCCAGAAAACTGGAAACTGGTGACACGTCATGCCGAGAGATTTTATTCGACCCCAGATCAAGTTATACACTCCATTTCTTCTCTCACTGCCTGTCGACATCTAGTAGAAGACGTATGAAGTGCATCTATACTAATAAATATCAAGGACATTAATAGGCAGGCCCTAGAACAGAGCATCGATTTGAGATTTTTCACTTCCTATCAGGAAGTTTGCTGCAAAATGAGTTCTGTTTTACTCACAGATATAATTCAAACGGTTTTAGAAACTAGAGAGTGTTTGAGAGTGTTTTCTATCCAATAATAATAATAATATGCATATTGTACGAGCAAGAATTGAGTACGAGGCTGTTTAAATTGGGCACGATTTTCCCCCAAAAACAGCACCCTCTGTCCTCAACAGGCTAACCACTTGGCTACCAGCCACCCAAAGAGTTGCAGTTAGTTTCAGAGTGGGTGGCAAGGAATAAGTTAGTCCTAAATATTTCTAAAACTAAAAGCATTGTAATTGGGACAAATCATTCACTGAACCGTAAACCTCAACTAAATCTTGTAATAAATAATGTGGAAATTGAGCAGGTTGAGGTGACTAAATTGCTTGGAGTTACCCTAGATTGTAAACTGTCATAGTCAAAACATATTGATACTGGGGAGAAGTGTTGCTCTGCATTCTTAAAAGCACTATCAGCAAGACAGAACCTACAGGCCCTAGTTTTGTCGCAAAAAGGACTTAGGAAAATTGCAATTGGTTCAGAACAGGGCAGCACGGCTGGCCCTTGGATGTACACAGAGAGCTAATATTAATAATATGCATGTCAATCTCTCCTGGCTCAAAGTGTAGGAGAGATTGACTTCATCACTACTTGTATTGATGAGAGGTATTGACATGTTAAATGCACATGTTGAATGAGCTGTTTGTTTGATCTACGGGCGCACAGCTCGGACACCCATGCATACCCCACAAGACATGCCACAAGAGGTCTCTTCACAGTCCCCAAGTCCAGAACAGACTATCGAAGGCGCACAGTACCACATAGAGCCATGACTACATGGAATTTTATTCCACAGCAAGTAACTCAGGCAAGCAGTAAAATTTGATTTAAAAAACACCTTATGGAACAGTGGGGACTGTGAAGCAACACAAACATCAAATCAAACTTTGTCACATACAACAAGTGTAGACCTTACTGTGAAATGCTTACAAGCCCTTAACAGTGCAGTTCAAGAAGAGTTAAGAAAATATTTACCAAATCAAAAATTATAAAAAGTGACACAATAACGAGGCTATATTTTAATTTCTTTATTATTTTCTTTTACCTTTATTTAACTAGGCAAGTCAGTTACGAACAAATTCTTATTTTCAATGACGGCCTAGGAACAGTGGCATCTGTTCCAGTAGTATAACTGCCTTATACAGGGGTTACCGGTACCGAGTCAATGTAGGTAGGGGTGAAATGTAATCAAACCCAGAAATGCTGATGCTCCAGATACTCAACTAGTCTAAAGAAGGCCAGCATATTGCTTATTTAATCAGAACAACAGTTTTCAGCTGTGCTAACATAATTGCAAAAGGGTTTTCTAATGATCAATTAGCCTTTTAAAACGATAAACTTGGATTAGCTAACACAACGTGCCATTGGAACACAGGAGTGATGGTTGCTGATAATGGGCCTCTGTAAATCAGCTGTTTCCAGCTACAATAGTCATTTACAACATTAACAATGTCTACACTGTATTTCTGAGCAATTTGCTGTTATTTTAAATGGACAAAAAATGTAATTTTCTTTCAAAAACAAGTATATTTCTAAGTGGCCCCAAACTTTTGAACGGTGGTGTAGGTCCTGGATGGCAGGAAGCTTGGCCCCAGTGATGTACTGGGCCGTACACACTACCCTCTGTAGCACCTTATGGTCAGATGCCGAGCAGTTGCCATACCAGGAGGTGATGCAACCGATCAGGATGCTCTCGATGGTGCAGCACAGACACATGCATACACACACACACACACATACATGATAGCATACACACTATACATACACATACACATGGATTTTGTACTGTATATATGTGGTAGTGGTAGAGTAGGGGCCTGAGAGCCCACAGTCTGTGAATGTATTGTAATGTTTTTAAAATTGTTTAAACTGCCTTAAATTTTGCTGGACCCCAGGAAGAGTAGCTCCTGCGTTGGCAGCAGCTAATGGGGATCCATAATAAATACAAATATTACAAATGATCTATAACTCACTAACTAGCAAAGGATATGAACAAAATGTGCACGTGGGTACATGCAGCTCTTGCCTTGATTTCAAAACAAGAGCATCTACTCACAACCACAGCTGTAAACACAGTCCAGTACAAAGTAAATGGCAAAGATCTATGTATGGCAATAGACTTTTTGCATATAGGCCTACTGCGGCTCTGATTGGTTATGCCACACAGGTCTGTGTAGCGTACGGGCTGAGTCCTGCGCAATAGAATCCTACTCCGATGCATTGTGCCTTCAACAAAATCTCTTGCATAGATCGTTTTGTTTCAGTATGATGCATTGAAAGTGGCTAATATTGCGTTAATTCGATCACAATTACCACAGTAACGGGAAACGTTGAGACTGTTAAAACTTCTTGCGACTATAGGGGGTGCTGTTTCAAATTAGCATAATTGTCTCTACAGATGAAACGGCTTCCTACTCAATTCTTGATCGTACAATATGCATATTATTGTTATTATTGGATAGAAAACACTATCTAGTTTCTATAGCCGTTTGAATTATGTCTCTGAGTGGAACAGAACTCTTTCTACAGCGAAATCCATGACAGGTTTTGCGAAGGTCTGAGAGCGAAGCTCTGATCTCAGTTCAGTTTAAAGGGGTGTGTATATCCTATGGAACGACACGAACTGCACCCGCCTTCCCCTGGATGTCAGTAACCAATGAGAAGTGGAATGGGCTTCCTGCGTAGCTCTCAGAGGTTATAAAACACCAAGGAGTGAGGTACGCCATCTTTTCGACGTTGAACTTTACGCAGGGAGAGACCCCGGGATGCCATTTTCGAACGCTTAGTAATGAACTTTAGATATATCAGTCTGTAATTTAATTTGATATAGGTGTTAGAAACATCATAACGAAGCTATTTGAAACCGAGTTATATCAGATTATGCGAGTATATTGCTATTTTTCGGAATTTCCTCAGTATTGCGTAATGAGGATTTGGACACGTTAGCTAATGTTAGCAATTGTTAGCTATAGTTAGCTGCTATATCAGAAGTTGAATGCAACGTTTTACAACCAAGCAACGATTCTTTTGGACAAAAGTACCACTTGGCCAAGATTCCGATGGAAGCTCGTCGAAAAGTAAGAGCTATTTATGATGTTATTCCATTTTTATGTGGAAAAATGTAAACTCAATAACGGTAAATAGTGACGCCGTTATTGCGGCACTAGTCTGTCTGTAACGCACACTGTATGTCTAGTAACGTTAATTTTAAAAATCTAACTTAGCGGTTGCATTAATAACTAATGCATCTTTCATTTCATGGCCAACCTGTATTTTTTTGTCAAGTTTATGAATAGTTTTCGATAAAAATAGTTGTATTATCATGATGCTGCCGGGCAGATTGCTTGAGTAGTTGGACAGTATTTCCATTGTGTAAGCACGATTTGTGCCGCTAAATATGCACATTTTCGATCAAACTGTATATGTATGTTGTAATGTGATGTTACAGGAGTGTCATCTGAAGAATTCTGAGAAGGTTAGTGAAAAAATTAATATATTTTGGCGATGTTTACGTTATCGCTCTCTTTGGCTAGAATCAATGCTCTGGTAACGTTTGCATATGTGGTATGCTAATATAACGATTTATTGTGTTTTCGCTGTAAGACACTTAGAAAATCTGAAATATTGTCTGTATTCACAGGATCTGTGTCTTTCGATTAGTGTATCCTGTGTATTTTTACGAAATGTTTGATGATTAGTAAGTAGGTAAACACGTTGCTCTATGTAGTTATTCTAGTCCATTTGTGACGGTGGGTGCAATTGTAACCTATGACATCTACCTGAAATATGCACATTTTCTAACAAAACCTATCCTATACCATAAATATGTTATCAGACTGTCATCTGAGGAGGTTTTTTCTTGGTTAGTGGCTATCAATATCTTAGTTTAGCCGAATTGGTGATAGATACTGGTGTTGAGAGAAAATGGTGGACAAGAAAAATGGTGATTTTTTTCTAACGTGTTTAGCTAATAGATTTACATATTGTGTCTTCCCTGTAAAACATTTAAAAAATCTGAAACGGTGGCTTTATTCACAGGATCTGTATCTTTCATTAGGTGTCTTGGACTTGTGATTTAATGATATTTAGATGCTACTATTTAATTGTGACGCTATGCTAGCGATGCTAATCAGTGTGGGGGGGGTGGGGGGTAATCCCGGACCCGGGGTAGGTGCTCGGTAGAGGTTAACTTACGGGGAAAACTCTAGAAAGTTGAGTGAAGTTCAATCTCGTGCTTTTCTCCTTGGGCTGATATTTCTTGTCATGCACTCTGTGCAGAAGTCCTCCTAGGGAGCTGCATAGCGGTGTCAAGGCTACTGCGCGGCACGCACGCACACAATTTAGAGGGAACATTGGTTGTAATAGAGGTTGGTGCATGGGTGGATGTTTATGAATGGCAGACCTTGAGATATAGAAAAGAGAACAAAGCAAATAGTATTTCTTAGAGACATTTTAATTTGTCTTTAAGCATATGATCTGTGTGCAGTACCTCGTCTTTCCATTTAAAAGACTGAATGCACAGCAATGAATGATAGTTATGTTACTGTGTATCCTAAAACTAGTAATTGAAGAAGCCTATACACAACAATTAAGTCTGATAATTTCCTTAACATTTTCTCATGCTGTACAGTACCAGTCAAAAGTTTGGACACACCTACTCATTCCAGGGTTTTTCTTTATTTTTTAAAACTATTTTCTACATTGTTAAATAATAGGGAAGACATCAAAACTATGAAATAACACACATGGAATCATGTCGTAACCAGTGTTAAACAAATCAAAATATATTTTATATTTGAGGTTCTTCAATGTAGCCACCATTTGCCTTGATGACAGCTTTGCACACATTGCAAACTTTTGACTGGTACTGTATGCCCTTTTTCAGACATCAGGCAGACTAACATCCTGGTCGGTTTCACTTTATTATGAAGAAGGTCAGTTTGTTTGTGAATGTGCTTTATCACAACAAGAAGACCAGTAGAGATTGGGCAAAAGGAGATCATACATGTGTACATCTGAGCTGATCAGTCAGACAGAGGAAGAGGATAAAGGAGAGTTATGCTCAAAAAGAGATAGAAACAGAGTGATAGATAAAGGGAGAAGTAGAAGACCGAGGGAGAGGAAGGAGAAACAGAGTGGTAGATAAAGGGAGAAGTAGAAGACCGAGGGAGAGGAAGGAGAAACAGAGGGATAGATAAAGGGAGAAGTAGAAGACCGAGGGAGAGGAAGGAGAAACAGAGTGATAGATAAAGGGAGAAGTAGAAGACCGAGGGAGAGGAAGCAGAAACAGAGTGATAGATAAAGGGAGAAGTAGAAGACCGAGGGAGAGGAAGGAGAAACAGAGTGATAGATAAAGGGAGAAGTAGAAGACCGAGGGAGAGGAAGGAGAAACAGAGTGATAGATAAAGGGAGAAGTAGAAGACCGAGGGAGAGGAAGACGAAACAGAGTGATAGATAAAGGGAGAAGTAGAAGACAGAGGGAGAGGAAGGAGAAACAGAGTGATAGATAAAGGGAGAAGTAGAAGACCGAGGGAGAGGAAGGAGAAACAGAGTGATAGATAAAGGGAGAAGTAGAAGACAGAGGGAGAGGAAGGAGAAACAGAGTGATAGATAAAGGGAGAAGTAGAAGACAGAGGGAGAGGAAGGAGAAACAGAGTGATAGATAAAGGGAGAAGTAGAAGACCGAGGGAGAGGAAGGAGAAACAGAGTGATAGATAAAGGGAGAAGTAGAAGACCGAGGGAGAGGAAGGAGAAACAGAGTGATAGATAAAAGGGAGAAGTAGAAGACTGAGGGAGAGGAAGGAGAAACAGAGTGATAGATAAAAGGGAGAAGTAGAAGACCGAGGGAGAGGAAGGAGAAACAGAGTGATAGATAAAGGGAGAAGTAGAAGACCGAGGGAGAGGAAGACGAAACAGAGTGATAGATAAAGGGAGAAGTAGAAGACCGAGGGAGAGGAAGGAGAAACAGAGTGATAGATAAAGGGAGAAGTAGAAGACCGAGGGAGAGGAAGGAGAAACAGAGTGATAGATAAAGGGAGAAGTAGAAGACCGAGGGAGAGGAAGAAGAAACAGAGTGATAGATAAAAGGGAGAAGTAGAAGACCGAGGGAGAGGAAGACGAAACAGAGTGATAGATAAAAGGGAGAAGTAGAAGACCGAGGGAGAGGAAGGAGAAACAGAGTGATAGATAAAAGGAAGAAGTTGAAGACCGAGGGAGAGGAAGGAGAAACAGAGTGATAGATAAAGGGAGAAGTAGAAGACCGAGGGAGAGGAAGGAGAAACAGAGGGATAGATAAAGGGAGAAGTAGAAGACCGAGGGAGAGGAAGGAGAAACAGAGTGATAGATAAAGGGAGAAGTAGAAGACCGAGGGAGAGGAAGCAGAAACAGAGTGATAGATAAAGGGAGAAGTAGAAGACCGAGGGAGAGGAAGGAGAAACAGAGTGATAGATAAAGGGAGAAGTAGAAGACCGAGGGAGAGGAAGGAGAAACAGAGTGATAGATAAAGGGAGAAGTAGAAGACAGAGGGAGAGGAAGGAGAAACAGAGTGATAGATAAAGGGAGAAGTAGAAGACAGAGGGAGAGGAAGGAGAAACAGAGTGATAGATAAAGGGAGAAGTAGAAGACCGAGGGAGAGGAAGGAGAAACAGAGTGATAGATAAAGGGAGAAGTAGAAGACCGAGGGAGAGGAAGGAGAAACAGAGTGATAGATAAAAGGGAGAAGTAGAAGACTGAGGGAGAGGAAGGAGAAACAGAGTGATAGATAAAAGGGAGAAGTAGAAGACCGAGGGAGAGGAAGGAGAAACAGAGTGATAGATAAAGGGAGAAGTAGAAGACCGAGGGAGAGGAAGACGAAACAGAGTGATAGATAAAGGGAGAAGTAGAAGACCGAGGGAGAGGAAGGAGAAACAGAGTGATAGATAAAGGGAGAAGTAGAAGACCGAGGGAGAGGAAGGAGAAACAGAGTGATAGATAAAGGGAGAAGTAGAAGACCGAGGGAGAGGAAGAAGAAACAGAGTGATAGATAAAAGGGAGAAGTAGAAGACCGAGGGAGAGGAAGACGAAACAGAGTGATAGATAAAAGGGAGAAGTAGAAGACCGAGGGAGAGGAAGGAGAAACAGAGTGATAGATAAAAGGGAGAAGTAGAAGACCGAGGGAGAGGAAGGAGAAACAGAGTGATAGATAAAAGGAAGAAGTTGAAGACCGAGGGAGAGGAAGGAGAAACAGAGTGATAGATAAAAGGGAGAAGTAGAAGACCGAGGGAGAGGGAGGGAACAGAGATTGACTGAGAGCCATGAGCAATGTTCTGTATTTCTAATACTCCAAGCGTACTGATACCGACGGACTCACCCCCTCCTGCCTCCCACCCGGCAACAGTGTGATGTTCCTGGCCTGCCACCTCTTCCCTATACGCACACAGACACGTGCAGACTGAACGGCACTGCACTCAACCCCCTCCCTACCAACTAATCCCTCTTCCCCTTTGATTTGGCACTGGTTAAAGACAGTGCCGAGTACATTAGCTACTACACTACAGGGGTCATAGAGAGAGTGGGAAATCAAAGAGAGGTCAGGTGCTTCTACAGTCAATACCTATCTCACAGCAACCAGATTATCCAGCTGTAAATTGGAATCTTCAGCCAGGGCCGCTGCCTGGGACTCTTTACCGAGCCCTGGCCCCCTGCAGGTCCCGCAGAACCACATTGACCTAACACAGAGGTGTGATTATAGGGACGATAGTGACCCATCCCTATCTTGTTGCACATGTATGATAGCTATTGATTAGGATTCTTTTTTTGTCTTTTGTCACAGATCGGGAAGCTATGACATGATTCTGTTGGAGACGTAAGTAGTGAGATGTTTTGGATGGGGGTAGAAGTACGTTTACATTTAGCAGATGCTCTTATCCATACCCAGTGGGCAAAAACTGGTTGAATCAACGTGATGACGTTGAATCAATGTGGGAAACTTATTGGATTTGCAAAAAGTCATCAACGTAATGGCATTTTGGATATTTTTCACTTAACTTTTAACCTTTCATGAGCTGAAATAAAAGATCACAGAAATGTTCCATACACACACACAAAGTTTATTTCTCTCAAATGTTGTGCACAAATGTGTTTACATCGCTGTTAGTGAGCATTTCTTCTTTGCCAAGATAATCCATCCACCTGGCAGGGGTGGCATATCAAGAAGCTGATTAAACAGCATGATCATTACAGGTGCACCTTGTGCTGTGGACAATAAAAGGCCACTCTAAAATGTGCAGTTTTGTCACACAACATAATGCCACAGATGTCTCAAGTTTTAAGGGAGCGTGCAATTGACATACTGACTGCTTGAATGTCTACCAAAGCTGTTGCAAGATAATTGAATGTTAATTTCTCTACCATAAGCCGCCTCCAACGTTGTTTTAGAGAGTATTGCAGTACGTCCAACCCACCACAACTTCTGGAATCTTCACCTGCAGGATTGTCTGAGACCAGTGACCGGACAGCTGATGAAACTGAGGAGCATTTCTGTCTGTAATAAAACTATTTTGTGGGGGAAAACTCATTCTGATTGGCTGAGCCTGGCTCTCCAGTGGGTGGACCTGGCTCCCAAATGGGTGGGCCTATGCCCTGCCAGGCCCATCCATGTCTGCGGCCCTGCCCAGTCATGTGATATCTATAGATTAGGGCCTAATGAATTCATTTAAATTGACAGATTTCCTTATATGAACTGTAACTCAGTAAAATTATTGAAATTGTTGCATGTTGCGTTTTATATGTTTGTTCAGTAAAAATCCAATGACATGGTGCTATTTTTTGTTGATTTCATATTGAATTCACAATAGTTGACAACTCAACCAAATGTAAATCAAAACTAGACGTTGAACTGACATCTGTGCCCAGTGGGGAGTGACTTATAGTGAAGGTAGCTAGGAGAGCCTCCCGAGTGGCGCAGTGGTCTAAGGCACTGCATCGCAGTGCTAGCTGTGCCACTAGAGATTCTGGGTTCGAGTCCAGGCTCTGTCCCAGCCGGCTGCGACCGGGAGACGCATGGGGCGGTGCACAATTGGCCCAGTGTCGTTCGGGTTAGGGGAGGGTTTGGCCGGCAGGGATGTCCTTGTCCCATCGCGCACTAGCAACATTTGGAACTGCCGATCTGCAGTCAAGAACGCAGAGTTCATCTCAATTGAAATACATTCTAACATTACTTCTGTCTTCTCAACTCACTATCACATACTTTTAATGTGCGGCTATGACAGTCAATTGCAAATTAGCCTGACATAATGTATCTTATCTCACCACCACTAATGAGATGTGCTTGATAAATGTTGCTCTAGAAAGAGCTCTGAGTTCCTGAGTTGGAATTTCGAGTTGGATAGCCGTTCAAAAAAAAGAATCCCAGTCGGTGCGCATTTTTTTACAAGTTCCCAGTTGTCTTGAACTCACTGAAGTCGGAAGTCGGAGATTTCCCAGTTCCCGGTTGTCTTGAATGCACTGATGTCCAGTTGTCTTGATTGCAGCATTAATGCTCAGAGGGAGAAGGCAGGGTATTCCATTTTAAGTCAGGAACCAAAACTCCTCCGTAGTGACATGTGAATGCGTTGTCTGCAGCATTCGGTCACATGACAGCTTGATCATCTGTTCGATTTCGCTTACCGGCATGTTAACTGAGCCAGGATCACAGTCAAACGGATTGGAAAGTAGGTCCCAAAGTACTCTTCCATTCATTGGAGGTGAGCAGTCATCATTCGTGTGGGACACCGGCCTGGTCTCATAGCACCCGGGACACTTACTGATGCTGTTTTCTGTTAGATACATGCACAGCCGAGGGAAGGGGGCATGGTTCGCTTTTGAACGACTCTCCAATAGGGTTGCA
Organism: Salvelinus fontinalis; assembly: GCF_029448725.1. Classification (NCBI taxonomy): domain Eukaryota; kingdom Metazoa; phylum Chordata; class Actinopteri; order Salmoniformes; family Salmonidae; genus Salvelinus; species Salvelinus fontinalis. The sequence continues at coordinate 21,682,086 of NC_074665.1, forward strand.
AAGGGTCGGAAACTTTATGGTACATTTTCTTAATTTTTCAGGAAATTTTCAGTGGGAATTTGGGAAATGTTGCTTAAATTCATCAAAAAACTTAGCTTATAACAATTGACCTTTTTTGTGGGATACACATAAGGCAATTCTAGGTCTTGTGGCATATTTTGTTAACCTGTTGAGGCTGGGGGCGCTGTTGTCACTATTTATGCTAATCGTGTAATTTTTGAAACGGCTTCCCACAAAATTCTTGATCGTACAATATGCATATTATTATTATTATTGGATAGAAAACAGTCTATAGTTTCTATAGGAGTTGAAATTTTGTCTCTAAGTGGAACAGAACCTATTCTACAGCAATTTCCCTGACATGGAGTCAGATATCAGAAATGTTGGCCCCTGATCTGGAGTCAGTTAAAAGGCCACTGTTATTGCTATGAGTATACGGACACTGCTTACGTCTTCCCCTGGATGCCTTTACGTGATGACGATTTGAATGGGGTCGATTGCGCGTTCACAGGCACTATAAATTAAAAAACCCTGTAGCTAGCAACTCTTTTCTTGGTGCGTCATGCGCGTGGAGGACACCGACCCGCACCTGTTCCAAGCATTAGTGTTGGGAGTAATCTTTCTCCGGTCATGTTAAGACTCGTTATAGGAGTTAAAAACATCATAAGGTAGTTAATTTAAAGCGTTTTATAGCAATTTATATCCGTTTAGTGCGATTTTGGGACATTTATTTCTGAAACGCTGTGAATCGCTGGGCACGCTTCCAGTTCATCCCGAACGCAGTTGGCATTTCCACATGGCAAGAGGACAGCTTTCCACCAAAAGACGATTAGACCCAAGAAAGGATCCTTTGCCCAAGATACTGATGGAAGAACAGCTCAAAGTAGGACATTTTTATTATGATAAATCGTGTTTCTGTCGAAAAATGTTAGTGGCTTAGGACGCCATGTTTTTTGACGTAGCTTCGCTTGGCGCAAACTGTATTGAAAAGTAAGGATAATTTAAAAAATGTAATTCCGCGATTGTATTAAGAATTAAATTGTCTATCAATCGCTGTCCACCCTATATTTTTTAGTCACGTTTATGAGTATTTATGTATAAGAGTAGATCACTGTCTAATATGGCGCACCAACATTTTCTCACCAGCTGGGCTACTTTTGTCATTGTGTAACCATGATTTTGGTGGCTAAATATGCACATTTTCGAACAAACTGTATATGTATGTTGTAATGTGATGTTACAGGGGTGTCATCTGAAGAATTCTGAGAAGGTTAGTGAAAAAAATAATATATTTTGGCGATGTTTACGTTATCGCTCTCTTTGGCTAGAATCAATGCTGGGCTGCTATGTGCTATGTGCTATGCTAATATAACGATTTATTGTGTTTTCGCTGTAAGACACTTAGAAAATCTGAAATATTGTCTGTATTCACAGGATCTGTGTCTTTCGATTAGTGTATGCTGTGTATTTTTACGAAATGTTTGATGATTAGTAGTTAGGTAAACACGTTGCTCATTGTAATTATTCTAGTCCATTTGTGATGGTGGGTGCAATTGTAAACTATGCCAGCTACCTGAAATATGCACATTTTTCTAACAAAACCTATCCCATACCATAAATATGTTATCAGACTGTCATCTGATGAGTTTTTTTCTTGGTTAGGGGCTATAAATATCTTAGTTTAGCCGAATTGGTGATAGCTACTGGTGTTGGTGGACAAATAAAAGATGGTGGATTATGCTAATGTGTTTTTAGCTAATAGATTTACATCTTTACATATTGTGTCTTCCCTGTAAAACATTTTAAAAATCGGACATGTTGGCTGGATTCACAAGATCTGTGTCTTTCATTAGCTGTATTGGACTTTAATGTGTGAAAGTTAAATATTTAAAAAAAATATTTTTTTTGAATTTCGCGGCACTGGTTTTTCAGTGGGGGTGGGGGGGGAGTGCCGCTAGCGGCACCCTCATCCTAGACAGGTTAAACTATCACCAATTCAATGGAATTTCAACCCTCTGCATGCACAGTGCATTCTTCCATCACATGTGCAGTGCACTCTTCCATCACATGTACAGCTGATTCTCAAGATCTTGCACACTAATGAGATGATATTGATCCCACACTACTACACTGTCTGAGCCAAGGACTACAGGCTTTCTGGTAAGATTTGATTAGAATACTGGGTGGGGTGAATATATTTTATATGACATACATGATTTTTTGTTAACTAGTAAATAGTAGCCTACAGCAAAGTGTGTTTAAATCATTTCTAACTTGTTAATAATTTCTGCTAGTTAGTTTTTGCTACCATGTGAGTTGTAGCTTGCTTGAGCTTGCTAACTGTGGAGTGTTACTTCACCTGTTTCCATACATGTTTCATTTTAAAACATTTATCTTACAAAGGAGTTGTTTCATATAACTGCCTAACTATTTATCTGTACATGGAATTGTATTTGTTTTTTTTACTCATTTATTTTCTAATCTCTACAGGAAAATGCCACGGGCACTACCTGATGTGTGGAGACATTTCACTGCAGCTAATGTAGAAGGAAAAGCTGTTTAAATTTGCAAATACTGTGCCAAATCATATGTGAAGAATGCAACAAAGAATCATCTGGCCAAGTGCATAAAGTTCCCTCAGCGCTCACAACAAGCAACCTCTGACAAAAGTCCCTCTACTTCTATTCAAGGTGAAAATTATGCATCAGACACCTTATCGATAGCAACAGCTCATGGTCCTCCTGGAATCAGAAGTTTTTGACTGAGGAACGTAGTCAGAGAAATGCTGATGAATGTCTTGCTCGAGCTGTGTATGCAACTGGTTCACCTCTGATGCTCACAGGCTATGTGTATTGGAAGAGATTTTTGAATGTTCTTCGCCCAGCATACACCCCTCCAACCAGACATGCTTTATCTACTCATTTACTGGATGCAGAGTTCGACAGAGTTCAAGTGAAGGTCAAGCAAATCATAGAGAAAGCAGACTGAATTGCAATCATCTCTGATGGGTGGTCGAACGTTTGTGGGCAAGGAATAGTTAACTACATCATCTCCATCCTTCAACCAGTATTCTACAAGAGCACAGACAGAAGGGACAACAGACACACTGATCTCTACATTGCAGATGAGCTGAAAGCAGTCATCAATGACCTTGGACTACAGAAGGTATTTGCACTGGTGTCAGACAATGCTGCAAACATGAAGGATGCTTGGACTAAAGTGGAAGAGTCCTAACCTCACATCAAACCCATTGGCTGTGCTGCTCATGCATTGAATCTGATCCTCAAGGACATCATGGCACTGAAAACAATGGATACACTATACAAGAGAGCCAAGGAAATAGTGAGTGAAGGGTCATCAAGTTATAGTAGCAATCTACCTCACCAAGCAAAGTGAGAAGAATAAGAGCACCACATTGAAGCTGCCCAGCAACACCCGTTGGGGTGGTGTTGTCATCATGTTTGACAGTCTCCTGGAGGGGAAGGAGACTCTCCAAGAAATGGCCATATCACAGTGTGCCAATATGGACAGCCCAATCAAGAGGATCCTCCTGGATGATGTATTTTGGGAGAGAGTGGTAAGCAGCCTGAAACCTATAGCAGTAGCCATTGCACAGATTGAGGGAGACAATGCCATCCTGTCTGATTTTCAGACTCTGCTTGCAGATGTAAGATAAGAAATCCGTACTGTCCTGCCCACTTTAGTGTTGCTCCATGCAGAGGAAACTGTAATTCTGAAATACATCAAAAAGCATGAAGACTTCTGCCTGAAGCCCATACACACCACAGCGTACATGTTGGACCCCAAGTATGCTGGCAAGAGCATCCTGTCTGCTGCAGAGATCAACAAGGCCTATGGTGTCATCACTACCGTATCTCGCCATCTTGGCCTGGATGAGGGCAAGGTTCTTGGCAGTCTGGCGAAGTACACTTCAAAGCAAGGGCTTTGGAATGGAGATGCAATATGGAAGTCGTGCCACCATATCTCATCAGCCACCTGGTGGAAGGGACTTTGGCTCTGAGGCTCTTTCCCCTGTTGGCTCCATCATCCTCCAAATCCCACCAACATAAGCTGCCTCAGAGCACAACTGGTCCTTGTTTGGGAACACACACACCAAAGCACGCAACAGGCTGACCAATACAAGGGTTGAAAAATTGGTGGCCATCCTGGCAAATTTGAGGCTTTTTGAGCCTGACAACGAGCCATCCTCAACCAGGTTGGAAATTGATAGGGAAGATGAGGCCCCAGAGTCTGATGTTCAAGAGGTAGACATTGAGGAGGTCCAGGGAAAATACATGGAAGCCTGAGAGGAAGACAACCAAAGCTTTAGTTTCTAGACTATCATTTTAGAGATGTATGTTGAAAATGTTTTTTGAGGAGATGCGATGGATCACCGGGGATCATTCAATATTCCCTTTCTGTTGTTCAGTGAAATCATCCCATGTGAAGAGTCAACTAATTTAATTAATATTCAATTTGTAACTACATAGTTTTTTTTATTTCTACTGGAAGGATTTAAACATTTGCAATTATGTCTACTTATGATGAGGTAAAAGATGTATGTTTCTGTCTCCATATGATATCATAAATATATCCAATGCAAAAACATCTACATTTAAATGCTATTAATAGTCCCGTTAATTCCCATATATTCCCATTAATTCCCACGGAAAGTTTCCACCTCTGAATATTCCCATATTCTCCAATAATAATAATTTCCTCTGAATCCACTGATTCTGTCACTCATCTGTAGAATGTTTTTGTATTTCCCCTACATGCTTGCGTTCAGTTCATTCAGTTTCCCCAAAAATGTCTGTTAAATAGGCAGGGAGACACATTTTCTTTTCATTAGACAGAAAGTCAACCAAGTCTGTTTTTTTTACATTTATTGTGAATGACAACAGTTCCCCTCTCAATGCGAAAAATCTTTACAACACCCCTTCTATAACTACCAAGCCTTTGTGTGAAATAAAACACTGTCATTCTCTGATCCCGTCTCTCCACATAGTTTGTGAACGCAAAGTGGATGTGGTTTGCTGCAGTTTACGATCAAAGTTACGTGCTGCAGTATATCTCTGAGTTCTGTGCTCAGCTCTTTTGCCGCCAGTTGCTCTCTGTGTATCATACAATGTGTCCATATGTCCATATTTACTTTGGGCACGTCATTCAGACAGGAAGCGGAGAAAAAAAGAGCCCTAGCCCTAAGAAGATGCATTCCAGGTGACTGCCTCATGAAGCTCGTTGTGAGAATGCCAAGAGTGTGCAAAGCTGTCATCAAGGCAAAGGGTGGCTATTTGAAGAATCTCAGATATAAAATATATTTTGATTTTTTTAAACACTTTTTTTGGTTACTACATGATTCCATATGTGTTATTTCATAGTTTTGATGTCTTCACTATTTTCTACAATTTAGGAAAAAAATGTAAATAAAGAAAAACCCTTGAATGATTAGATGTTCTAAAACTTTTGTCCGATAGTGTATAGCGAACAAAAGTCAACGCAAGGGCCTTTCAGCCCTCACAGCTAACCCCCATTTGGAGAGCATAAGCTGGGGAGTTTTTGAGTTGTTCAGTAAGAATTTCTTCTTCATTGTTAGCAAAAGCATGAATTCTTTGTTTAACAGTGTTATTTGACAAAGGTATTGATATGAGTTTCTTTGCCTCTGCTTCCTCACACATTTCTCACAATATCAATTGCCCCATTTATATCAAAATATGTCTAATATTGTGTGGTTTCATAGTGTAGCAGGCTTAGCCATTCACTGTGGGAATGGTTCAAGTGCAACAGTCAAGTGCAGACTTTTCCCATGATCTAAATGGCACTATGTTTGAAATGTACCTTTTATATTTTAATTTAGATTTTTAAGGTTAACCACATTACAATGATTTTGAGATACAAAGACGATATTAGAATTTCTCCCACTACCTCATTTTCATATCAGGTTACCCCACATGGGGTAGGCCGCCCTAGTTTGGGATACGCTGCCTTAGAAAGTTCCTCAATGATCTTGACACCTTGATAAGCTCATTTCCTGATGATGGCCTAGCGCTCTTTGTACTTGGCGACTTCAACCTCCTGACGTCTCCCTTCGATTCATTTGTTCCCAACTCTCTCTTTCCCCTCCTTGCCACTTTTGACCTCACCCTTTCGCAGTCCCCTCCCACTCACAAGGCAGGCAATATGCTTGACCTCATCTTTACTAGGCTGTTTGCCTACTAATATCACTGCAACCCCCCTTTCAGGTCTCTGATCACTACTTTGATTCCTTTTCTGTCTCCCTTTTCTCCAACTCTAGCCACTCAGCCCCTACCCAGATGGTCATGCGACATCGCAATCTTCGCTCTCCCTTTCCCACTACACTCTCCTCTTCTATCATCTCTTCCTTCTGCTAAATCCTTCTCGCTGTTGTCTCCTGATTCTGCCTCTTCAATCGTACTCCTCTCTTTCTGCATCCTATGATTTGCACTGTCCCAGGACAACACCCTGTCGTTCTCTGCAAACATCAAAGCAGTGACTCGCTTCTGCATGTTCATGCTCTACAACATCTGTAGAGTACGACCCTACCTCACAGAGGAAGCGGTGCAGGTCCTCATCCAGGAAATTGTTAACTCCCCTCTGAACTACTGGAACTCGCAGTTGGCTAGGCTCCACGCTTGTGCCATCAAACCCCTGCAACTTATCCAGAACGCTGGTGTTCAACCTTCCCAAGTTCTCCCATGTCACCCCGCTCCTCCTCACACTCCACTAGCTTCCAGTCGAAGCTCGCATCCACTGCAAGACCATGGTACTTGCCTACGTAGCAGCAAGAGAAACTTACCTACCTTCAGGCTATGCTCAAACCCTTCACCCCAACCCAAGCCCTCTGTTCTGCCACCTCTGGTCTCTTGACCTACGGGAGGGCAGTTCCCACTCAGCCCAGTCAAAACTCTTCTCTGTCCTGTCACCTCAATGGTGGAACCAGCTTCCTGATCTAGGAAAGCAGAGTCCCCGCCAATCTTCCAAAACCATCTGAAACCCTACTTCCTTCGAAGAGTATCTTAAATAATCCCACAGCACCCCCCCACCCCTCACACCACCTTCTCACCCCCCCCCCCCCCCCCAAAAAAAAAATCATGGACTAACACTCCTACTTTACTCTTTTTTCCCCCCTTTCCCCCCCATGCCTTTGCTGATAGCTACTTTATTGAGGAAAAATGTACTTACTGTTATGTGTGGTTGTCCCACCTAGCTATCCTAAGATGAATGTACTAACTGTAAGTTGCTCTGGATAAGAGCATCTGCTAAATGACTGAAATGTACCAACATTTGTTTTCCAAAAAATATCCCTTAAATGTCTAAATCTGCCTTTACTGTAACATATTTGAGACATCAGCAAACAGGACCTCATGAGTATCCCAAAAGAAGTAGACTGCAGAAGAGGAAGCTTGTCACCTTTAGTGCACTACGGCAGAACCGTAGAAGACATAAAGAAATGTGACTGACAGTGAGTCAAGATGAGAATCCCTTCTCTTATTGTCTGGGAAGTTATTTTAAGTCTAGACATTCATGTAAGATGGCCTATGACTGCATGCAACAGGCCCGAGCTTGCAGCTCCTGGTTTATATTTGGTTCTACAGAGACTTAAGGGAAAACCAGAATAAAACAAGCTGTTTTGGTCCACCTTTCTTTGAACACAAAGGCACATAACATTTTGTGGCTTGGCAGTGTATTTATTTTTAGACAATCTCTTATGTGCCGAGCAGCCTAATACTTGGTCAAAGTTTTGATGATGAAGTAGAGACAAAGAGACTATGGCTTATGTCCATACATCCCAAATTCATGCAGCAACACCCTCAGGAGAAATGTTTGGTAAGACGGTCATAGGTCAACATTCCAGACTGTCAATTCAAATTGTTACACACGAGTTATAAGTCATGACTGTACCTCATAACCCCAGGGCAGTCTGAACCACAAGGTTGACCCATCTGAAGGAGCTGAACGCTTTTTTACAACCAAATCTCTAAATCTCCTAAATGGCATGTTACGGAGAACAATTTCACTTGTTTTTGAGATACTTACCACAACAAAATGTAACATCATTTTGAAGATAAAGTTCAGAGTGACTTGTGTACTACATCTGAAGATGTGCATCACTATACTTCTGTTTCTAAAAGGACGTACAGTATTTTGGTGTTTTTGGAGCATCTGCTTCTGTTTTTTGAGAGTCCTGCTTGTTTCTCACAAACAAGTGGGGGGAAAAGTTGTATAGAAAAAGGGTCTGGACCCTTCTATAACATGCCATTTACATCAAACATAGAGATTTGGTCATAAAAAAGCTAAATTCTCCTTTAAGTTAGAGAAAGAGATAAAGTTCTTATGTGAATCATTTTTGTGTATGTCTGCTCGGAGTGAACCAGAATGACAGTAAACTGGTTCGTTCTTGCCTGGATGCGAAGAGCAGATAAATATTGAGGAATCCATGGCAATGGCTTTAGGCGAGGGCAGACCTGTCTGCTTTCAAAACAGACTGACAGACAAACGAACGGGCAGACAGACAGACAGGTGGGAGTTATTCATGTCTACCCAAACAGACAGACTGACAGAAATATAGCCAGTATAATGTATTTTGCATCATATGATGCAAAATGCAGCATCGTGTGATGCAATAGGCATCATACCGGCTGTATTTCTGTATTTTGAAAGTTATATATCTTGAAAACTTCATCTGACATGCAAAACATTTTGGGACTATATCAACAATGGACTAATGAAACAAATACCGAAAGAGTTTTCCTTTAACAAAACTTAACTTTTGTGTCAAACTTTTTCTTCCACCTTTGTTTGCTACTTTTCAGTTCTCTTATGGTATTTATTTGTCGTTTATCAGTGTCACCCACACACTATCCTCTAACCTCTACAGCTGATGGATAACTGGAGGAGGAGACCAACAAATAAAAAGTAAACAAGTTGGAGACTATGGCAACATAACTATCTAAAACTTATCTTGCATGAAAAATGAAAGCATTTTGTATGTTTTCCTAAAATAAAACTTTCCTCTAAGTTCATTGTCCTATAGATATGTTTGTGTCTTTTGCTGTCTGTGTCTGTTGTCCTATCCTATTCATCAAATTAGAATACAGTACATGGCTACATGTGTATAATCCTCAGGTTGAGTTACTCATCTGTCCAGCGACCCCAGATCCTGGATTAGGGTTGTAAGAACAGACAAGAACTCCACAACCTTCAGAGCAGAAAACATACTGTATCATATGTCCTACACTCATCTGCATATTGGAGTTGTATGTTTTCCACATTGCGTCAGAACAGAGTGGTCAGCTAAGGGATCAGTCAGAAAATAACTGTTGTGCGTGGGGGGGGGGGGTTGATGTGTTTTGCATGCGTCTCTGTTGGAGCATCCAGCCCCAGCCTTGCCCCAGGCTCCACTGTGTGAATATTTTGATGCAATCGCTCCCGTGTGTGTCACCCTCCTCAGCTCTTACAATGCTGAATGTGCTCAGGAGACCTGGTGTCACAAGGTGCTGGTGGGTCTCACAGTGTCTCGACCTCAGCGCGGTAAGGAAAGTCCCTATTAATTAACTATGACTCAATGGAACAGTTCAACCCACTCTGTAAATGGGAGTAGATTCACTCACAAGTTCTTTCAATAAATCAATGGAATGTCAATGTGAGAACCAGCAAAAGCTCATACATTTCAGTTGGTTTGCTGGGATTGAAAACAAAAACAACATGCTCTGTATACATCACAGCTCTTTCTGGGAACGCAGACACTATGAATCAAGACTGCTATTGTTTGTACAGTAGAATGTCAAGAGCGTGCTCATAACAGACGAACGGGGGAAGAAAACATCCACCAGATAAGGTAGGCCTATTCCACATTGGTTTCATCTCTCGCTCTCTTTGTTGACTGTGTCAAACCTACTACTGATAAAAATGAGATTGGTGGGGGGAAAAACGATCACTTTTCCTCTCAAATATTTTTCTGTCAAAGCTCAAAACCAATGTCGCCAAGGAAATCATCGCTAAGATCACCACTACCATGGTTACGGGTATACGAGCACAGGACAACGTGATTTAGACCTAGTATACGTCAGGGTGGAGATGGGCAGCGCTGTGTGTTTCAGAGGAGGTGTGCTTTCCACGAAATACACATTCCATGTCTTCAAACCATTTACATGGGACTCTGTCCTATTGTAACATGATACAGAGGGCGGAAGTTTGGTGAAGGCTAAAGGAAAGACAAGGAGCAGACATAAAAACCGAATCGTAAAATAGGTTGAATTCAATCGGAATGTTATGATGAATCATATCCAATTGTGTTATTTTGGGACTGGTTGATAGTGACACACCACATGTGTCACACACTCTCATGTCCAGCTTATTATATGGTTGTTCCGACAAAATAGCAAAGCTCTTAGCAGAACACACAATTACACCTTCTGTAAGGTTAGGCAACAACACGTCTGCTACGCTGATCTCAACACGGGGGCCCCTCAGTGGTGTGTGCTTATTCCCCTCCTGTACTCCCTGTTCACCCACGACTGCTTGGCCAAACACGACTCCAACACCATCTTTAAGATTGCTGACCACACAACAGTGGTAGGCCTGATCACCGACAACGATGAGACAGCCAATAGGGAGGAGGTCAGGGACCTGGCAGTGTGGTGCAGGGACAACATCCTCTCCCTCAACGTCAGCAAGACAAACGAGCTGAATGTGGACTACAGGAAAAGACAGGCCAAACAGGCCCTCATTAACATCGACGGGGCTGTAGTGGAGCAGGTATAGAGTTTCAAGTTCCTTGGTGTCCACATCACCAACAAATTATCATGGTCCAAACACACCAAGACAGTTGTGAAGAGGGCACATCAACACCTTTTCCCCCTTTAGGAGACTGAAAAGATTTGGCATGGGTCCCCAGATCCTCAAAAAGTTCAACAGCTGCACCATCGAGAGCATCCTGACCGGTTGCATCACCACCTGATATGGCAACTGCTCAGCATCTGACTGTAAGGCGCTACAGAGGGTAATGCGTATGGCCTAGTACATCACTGGGGCCAAGCTTCCTGCCATCCAGGACATATATGCTAGGCGGTGTCAGAGGAAAGCCCAAAAAATTGTCAGACTCTAGTCACCCATGTCATAGACTGTTCTCTCTGATGACCTCTGACCCCCCCCCCCCCCCCCCCCCTCCATTTGTATTTTACACTGGTGCTACTTGCTGTTTATTATCTATGCATCGTCACTTCACCCCTACCTACATGTACAAACTACCTCGACTAACCTGTACCCCCGCACACTGACTCGGTACCAGTACTCCCTGTATATAGCCTCGTTATTGTATTGTTACTTTTTTATTATTTTTTGGTAAATATTTTCTTAACTCTTTCTTGAACTGCACTGTTGGTTAAGGGCTTGTAAGTAAGCATTCCATGGTAAGGCGCATGTGACAAATAAAGTTTGACTTGATTTGTCTCTTACCTCAGCTCTATCACACACACACACCGCGTGTAACGGCAGTCCTGTTTCTGTGTTGGTTTTGGGTTGCCTGGTATGGCTCTTAATTAGAGGCAGGTGTTTGGCGTTCCTCTAATTAAGAGTCATATTTAGGTAGGCGTTGTCACAGTGTTCGTTGTGGGTGATTGTCTTCCTTGTCTGTGTCTTTACACCACGCGGGACTGTTTACGGTTTGTTCGGTTTGTGTAGCCTATGTTCCTATTCGTGCGTTTTTCTTGTTTTATGTAAGTACGTCGTCTAGGTCTGTCTACACCGTTTGTGGTTTTTGTTAGTTTAATCAAGTTCGTGTTTTCGTTAAATAAATATGTCTTTTCACTACGCTGCGCCTTGGTTCCCTCAATACTCCTCTTCCGAAGATGAAGAGGAGGAGTATTGAGGGAACCAAGGCGCAGCGTAGTGAAAATACATATTTATTTAACGAAAACACGAACTTGATTAAACTAACAAAAACCACAAACGGTGTAGACAGACCTAGACGACGTACTTACATAAAACAAGAAAAACGCACGAATAGGAACATAGGCTACACAAACCGAACAAACCGTAAACAGTCCTGCGTGGTGTAAAGACACAGACAAGGAAGACAATCACCCACAACGAACACTGTGACAACGCCTACCTAAATATGACTCTTAATTAGAGGAACGCCAAACACCTGCCTCTAATTAAGAGCCATACCAGGCAACCCAAAACCAACACAGAAACAGAAAACATAGAATGCCCACCCAAACTCACGTCCTGACCAACTAACACATATAACAAATGAACAGAAATAGGTCAGGAACGTGACACCGCGACTGCACAAACACCAACAAAACATGTGACCACCCACACAAATGAACACCTTTAGATGTTTGAGGGATTGACCTCTGACCCCTGCATGTTAGTAATGAAGCAGAGAGAAGAACAAAACACACTCTTCCTCTATGGTTTCAGCCATTAATGTGGGCCACTTACAGAGAGAGCAAACTAGGGCAGTCTGACAGCGATGAAGGCACCAAAAACAAGAGTGAGATGAATTGCCATGTTGCTATAGTAACACAAATAAATACAAAATGGACCGTGAATTAGAGAGAATGAAATGGAGAGACTACAATAGAAGAAGGATAGAGAGCACTAGATGTGGGGGGGGGGGGAATAAGACAAAGGCGATATAAGCTGAGGTTAGAGATGAGGGCACAGAAATAGGTAACAGAAGATGACGCTCGCCTTTGTCTTTCATCCTTGATATGTCAAGCTTTTTTTTCTGCATTTCTCACTGCTCCGATGTGAAATAGAGGATGTAGGGTGGAAAGAAAAACATGGTCTGTTATTGACTGTAAACATCTAATTGTCTTTTAAATTTACCACCGATCAGTTCACGTAACAGGGTTGACCTGAGGGACAAATGGAAATTAATAATCGCTAATCACATTAAATGGGGAGGTTAAAATCGTCCTAAATGTTGGACAAACATGACGTGGGACATGCCAAAATGGGGATTCTCAGAGAAAACAACAAATGTATTTTATGGAGTGGCTGCGGATCCAACTTCTCCGGACCCCTTTTCTCGACAGCTGAAGGTCCAAAGCTTCTGCGCAGGTGCAGGATTCTCTACTTCACACAGTTTCTTCTCTACTCATTCAACTGCCGTTACCCAGAGAACAAGCTACTCTGGCGAATTTCTGTGATAAATGGTGCTCGTTTAATAAAGTTCGATCAAAGCTTAACGTCTGCAAGGTCACATAATGATAATATTCTACATAGCAGAGCCAAATATAATAGCATAGTATAAAGTTATTGTAAGACAAAAGACACCACATTTCCTATGCGATATTAGGATGATCGTGCGAATGTTTGCATCTTTCTGTCATACGGCCAAAACTCATCAGCGCGCACCACTAGGCAAAATATGTGCTTTGATTGAAACAAAACACAGGTATGCTACAGTTTGCACCATTTGCTGTAAAATTCACTCACTGTACATAATTCAAAACAACACTGTACATAACCCAAGAAGATCTCAATGCATATCCCATCAAACTGATTGAGATCAAATAGTTGGCATGCAGCATAGGCAAAATTGCCACCGGGAATTGTGGGACATGTCCCCCTCAAGATTCAGAACAGGTCTATTTGTCCCCCCCGCCCCAATAAAACATTTTTTTTTTTTTAATGTGGGGTTGGTCGGTAGATAACATATGAAAAACTTCATAAGAAATTGAAAAATGTGTAGTATGTGTTTTTGGATGTAGCTAGTTTGTTAGCTAAGCTAGCCACCGTAACTCCTCCAGTATGTGTTTTTGGACAGACGCTGTTGAGATTGGTAAGAAATGGCACTTCATGTAGTCATATCTTTTTTATCCATTTGTGTTTGTCTTGAGGAATCAAATTACCTGATATGATGGTATATGGATCAGTTATACCGTTTAAAGCCATTATTTTAGAAATGTTTGCCCAAAGTTGACCTTAAAAGTTACTGTCCAGTGTTTCCAGATTTCTATGAAATATGACCTATAATTAATTACAATATGACTTAAAGTTTTAATTTCAAAAAATAGAAATGATGTATGTTAATAGCAGCTTTTCTGTGTTGGAATGATGTGGACGTACCTCAACAACAGAATGGTGTGGGTGTATACTGGCCATTAAACATTTTCGTGCGAGTAGACTGCTGATTGGCCAGCTCATCCTCCTCAGGAGGATGACATCATCCTCGATGAGGAAATAGCAAGCATTTTTTGGTGGGGTTTGAGGTGAGGTTTTTCCCAATATATGCTTTGGCCACAAATACGAGTATAGGATCAGTCAACAACATTATTTGGCTATGAGATAACAGAATATTAACTTTTAAAAGTAAGGTTTTCACTGAACAATTACTTTAAAACTGCAACATTTTGTCTCTGCCTCATGGCAAAATGTGTCGAATTGCATTGTAAAATGATACATTTTTCTGTCTACCCCATGTCTTGAAATGCAGGAAGTTAGCTGTTTTCCATTTATCCTTCCACTTATATTATGTTTTCAAAATCCTCCATATACTCCTCAAAATACCACTCAAGAGAGGCATAATAAGTCATGTCAAACTGTGTAGAATTGCAGGAAATGCATTCTAAAATATCAAAAAGGACACACAGGACCCCCGTCTACTAAATGTAGATAGATTAGGCTGGAAGATGATGCCAGAGAACCCAGCAGAATGGTCTGCTCAGCACAGCACTGGCATGAATCTGTAGCCTACAGCTGAGCACTGTGCACATATGAACACTTACAACAGAATAACATTTACAACAGGAACATCAAAAATTGCAAAAAAAAGCAGTGCGGCTGTACTGCATAAGTCAATCTAGTTTTATTTCACTCTTCACCTCAGATGGCACGAGTTTAGTTAAATACACTAACAATTGGGCTTGAACATAACGTTTTTAGGAGTAGAGCAGCTATGCCACTTGTCCCGCTCTCTGGTTGGTAGCCTATTTGATTAAACTACAGCATTTTTTACAAGCAGCGTACTTGGTTCCTTCTTTGTCAAAGACAACTCCATCAAATTTAGCCTAAACATTGCTATTTGCTTGGCTCTAATGTTAATGTTAGTGATGGGTTCTTGGCTGCAACAAGACGTTGCAATTCATCTATTGAAGGCCTCACCATTTAGCCTACTGATGTAGGTTGGCATCTGAGGTAGCCTAGTGACTAGCTACAACTGGGGCGGGGCGCGAGAGTGAGCTGACTGAACGGGGAGGGGGGACATTACCTTTTTTATTAAGTAAACTATATTAGGCCTAGCCTACCCTGTATTTTAAATTAAATGCTCTAAGCATGACATATTTCTACCCAAAAAACTCCGCTCATAACTATTCCTGTACTGCCCATTCCTGTAGACTGTTGCTCCTGTCCTGTCCTGTCCCACATTTGACTCTAGACCTTGACTCTCCTTCCTGCCAGAATCCCGTGGGACCCGTGTTCTGTGTCAACCTCTACTGCATAATCACCAGACATGTCACCCCATTGAACATGTTTGGTATGCTCTGGATCGACGTGTACGACAGCGTATTCCAGCTCCCGCCAATATCCAGCAACTTCGCACAGCCATTGAAGAGTGTAGCAGCATTCCACAATCAACAAATCAATGCGAAGGAGATGTGCCATGAGGCAAATCGTGGTCACACCAGATACTGACTGGTTTTCTGATCCACGCTCCTACTATTTCAAAATAAAATCAATGGTATCTATGACCAACAGATTCATATCTGTGTTCCCAGTCATGTGAAATCCATACATTAGGGCTTAATGCATTTATTTAAATTGACTGATTTCATGATATGAACTGTAACTCGTTACAATCTTTGAAATTGTTTCATGTTGCGTTTATATTTTTGTCCAGTGTAGCATCATGGAATATTTAAGGTTTCAATTACATGCCCACATCACAAGATAGTTGTGAACTCAGGAAATCACAGGAAGTGCAAGGAAAGTGATAAGGAGGAACGATAATTCGAGAAACCCAGTTATATCCAGTTTTGATCACTGCATCCCAGCAGTGGAACCGAATGTATGCGTCAGAGTGTAACAGATAGATCTATTAGGAAAGATTGAGAATGGGATAAGGCCTGGAAATATCAAGCCTTCAGGTCCAAACAAACACTCAGCAGCCTTTTACCCTTGTTCTATCTTGACAAATCAGTGACGAGAAAAGGGGAAATAAACAAACCATTTAGTTGTCTTTTCGGTGCAGGAGATTGGCCGATGGATAGCAACAAATTGATTCTCAAGGATGTTGTTTGATGACTTTAGTCTACAAACAGATTTTCTTTGATGAATTTCCACGGTTTGCAATGTTGGGCAATCAAAGCAATTTAAGAAGTTACACTTATCATTAACATTAAATCCAGCAAAGGGGGTTTGTTGTATCATTGGAAATAAGTACACTTTATGACCAAAAGTGCTTGTCGAACATCTCATTCCAAAATCATGGACATTAATATGGAGTTGGTCCCCCCTGAGCTGCTATAACCGCCTCTACTCTTTTGTGATGGCTTTCCACTAGGTGTTGGAACATTGCTGCGGGGACTCTGCAGTCACTAGAGCATTAGTGAGGTCGGTGTTCAATAAGGTTGAGGTCAGGGCTCTGTGCAGGCCAGTCAGGTTCTTCCACACTGATCTCGACAAACCATTTCTGTATGGACCTCGCTTTGTGCACGGTGGCATTGTCATGCTGAAACAGGAAAGGGCCTTTCCCAAACTGTTGCCACAAAGTTTAAAGCACACAATCGTCTAGAATGTCATTGTATGATGTAGCGTTAAGATTTCACTTCACTGGAACTAAGGGGTCTAGCCCAAACCATGAAAAAAAACATCCCCAGACCATTATTCCTCCTCCACCAAACTTTACAGTTAGCGCTATGCATTTGGGCAGGTAGTGTTCTCCTGTCATCCGCCAAACCCAGATTCCCAGACTGCCAGATGGTGACTGCCAGATTCCCAGACTGCCAGATGGTGAAGTGTGATTCATCACTCCAGAAAACGCGTTTCCACTTCTCCAGTCCAATGTTTTACACCACTCCAGCCAATGCTTGACATTGCGCATTGATGATTTTAGGCTTGTGTGTGGCTGCTCAGCCATGGGAACCTATTTCATGAAGCTCCCCGACTAACAGTTGTGCTGCCATTGCTTCCAGATGCAGTTTGGAAGTCAGTATTGAGTGTTGCAAACGAGGACAAACGATTCTTACACGCTAAGTGCTTCAGCACTCGGGGGTCCCGTTCTGTGAGCTTGTGTGGCCTACCATTTCGTGGCTGAGCCGGTTGTTTCTCCTAGATGTTTCCACTTCACAATAACAGCAAGTACAGTTGACCAGGGCAGCTCTAGCAGGGCATCAATTTGACAAACTGACTTGTTGGAAAGGTGACATCCAATGACGGTGCCACGTTGAAAGTCACTGAACTATTCAGTAAGGCCATTCTACTGCCAATGTCTACTGCCAGGCTATTTTTACAGAAAATGTGTATAAAACCTGTGTAAACTGTATATATGATTTATATGACAATATTTTAGGTTGACAATAATTCTATTACACAATTTCTGATAAATCACATGCCTTTGTTTTATTTTCCTGCATAAGTAAAATCTGTATTATGCCTCTATTGCCATTCATTCCAATTAGACTGGTTTGGATTTCTCCCTGACCGATATAGCTGCCATGTTCACCCCATTCTGGAACTTCAAGGATTTGTGACAGCGCCCCTCTAGTAATTTAATAGGATTTCTATGGTGCACACCCCCTCCTCAAATTACAGGAAATTAGCTGTAAAACTGCTCCGCGAAACTGTGGTACGCAGCTGACAAGAGATGCTTTCTGCCCAGAGCCAAGACTTAATGTTGATTGCGGGGGCGAAATCTGATTACTTTTGTTTACCGTGGGTGGTTGCATAATGCACTCTGCCCATCTCTTGGACAGGTATTGAATTACCAAGATTTTAAAGTAGTCCTGACAAAGTAATGTAACCAGCAGTAATCGTTTTGGCTTCTTTAGCATAGAGCCAGAAGAGGAGAGAGATGGTAGTTTTGCAACCTCAGTCTGGTGCCAATTAAGATACAATAGCTTCAAAAAGAGTAGCATTTAAGATCACAAGATTTTAAAAACAATAACTTTTTGTAACCTTGGTTAAATGCATTATACACTGGTGGCTCATAGAAAGTGTTCCCACAATGTTTAACTAATGTTTCACTGTAAAATACAGCTGGCTTTTTGGAGTTGTGTAAGTCACACACAACAGCCATGGCTTCAAATATTGTATGGTTAATCCTAGGTCAACTACAAGGTGAGCTTTCATTGGAAGATGGGATGAAGGTCAAGAGGAAATGAGAGGTCTGTTTATTGAGGGTGGGAGGCTATATAAAAAAATAAGTGTCTAAACAACACACTAACCATAAGAATATTTCCACAGCATTTGGTGGCACTACTTTTAAAAAACCTCTTTCAGTTGATTGAAAAGACCAACTCCCACTCAGTAAAATGAATGTTTGTACAGTACATCATGACTCATACCCAGTATATAAGGGAAAAATATACAGTAACAAAAGGCACAATCTGTTTTTCACTCTCCCAGTCTTGCTGGTCAAGGTCCTTTCTGATATGCCAATGTTTGTCAGCTCCATCATTACAATTATGTCATTACGTATTGGACATTTCATTTCCTGTTTTGACCTGGGAATATTGTATGCAAGACTGAGGGCCTCAGAAGACAGAGGAATGTATTGATTTGATGATTATGTAACAACAGTAGCTAACCGCCGCTCTTCTCTATTCAGGCCCTGGTCACTCCTTCACACTAACACAATGTCTTCACAGGAGGGAGAGCGAGCGAGCGAGAGAGATAGAGAGGGCTACCACATGAGAGAACAGGTGCAGAACAGCAATGCCTTTTAACCAATACCTTAACATCAAAGCCATCTGTGAGGGTCACTTTATCATTCAAGCTTACATTTACATTTCAGTTGTTTAGCAGAAGCTCTTATCCAGAGCGACTTACAGTTAGTGCATTCATCTTATGACAGCTAGGTGGGACAACCACATGTCATAGTAAGTATACTGGACAAAAATATAAATGCAACATGTAAAGTGTTGTTCCCATGTTTCATGAGCTGAAGTAAAATATGCCAGAAATGTAACATTAGTACAAAAAGCTGATTTCTCTCAACTTTTGTGCACAAATTTGTTTACATCTGTGTTAGTGAGCATTTTTCCTTTGACAAAACTGATTCTGATTAGCCGAGAGTGGCTCCCCAGTGGGTAGGCCTTGCTCCCAAGTGGATAGGCCTATGCCCTCTCAGGCCCACCCATGCCTGCACCCATGCCTAGTCATATGATAGCCATAGATTAGGGCCTAATTAATTTATTTCAATTGACTGACTTCCTTAAATGAACTGTAACTCAGTAGAATCATTGAAATTGTTGCGTTTATTTTTGTTCAGCATACATATACTTTTTTCCTCAATAGTGTAGCTATCAGCAAGGTCAGAGCTAGTAAGGGGTAGAAAAAAATCAAGTGTGAATGTTAATTCACAAAAGTCTTTTTTGGGGGGTGGGGGGGGGGGTTATTTAAGATACTCTTTGAAGACAAAGGGTTTCAGATGTGTTTGGAAGATGGGCAGTGACTCTGTTGTCCTAGCTTCAGGGGGAAGCTGGTTCCACAATTTTGGTGCCAGGACAGAAAAGAGATTGGACTGGGCTGAGGGGGAGCTGGCCTTCCTTAGGGGTGGAAGGGCCAAGAGAACAGAGGTGGCAGAATGGTGTGCTCAGGTTGGGGTGTAGGGTTTGAGCATAGCCTGAAGGTAGGGAGGGGAAGTTGAACTTACGTCTCCGTTTGCTCCACGGGAGTTTGTTGGCACAAGCAGGGAGCTCGGCCAGTAGTCCAGACAGGAGATGACAAGCGTCTGGATTAGGACCTGCGCCGCTTCCTGTCTGAGGTAGGGTCATACTCTACAGATGTTGTTGAGAATGAACCTGCAGGAGCGAGTCATTGCTTTGATGTTTGCAGAGAATGATAGGGTGTTGTCTAGGGTCACGCCAAGGTTCTTTATGCTCTGGGAGGGGGACACTGTGGAGTTCTCAACATTGATGGAGAGGTCTTGCAGCGGGCAGGCCTTCCCCAGGAAGAAGAGCAGCTCCGTCTAGTTGAGGGTAAGGTGTTGGGGATGCAATCCAAGAGTCTGCAGAGCCTGAGACGCCCAGCCCTGAGGGGGATGTGATTGTTCACGGTGTTGAAGTTAGCGGATAAATCTAGGAGGATGAGAACAGAGGAGAGAGAGTCAACTTTGGCAGTGCGGAGAGCCTCCGTGACACAGACAAGAGCAGTTTCGGTTGAGTGACCCAACTTGAAGTCTGACTGGTGACAGTCAAGAAGATCATTCTGAGAGAGATAGCAAGAGAGTTGGTCAGAGACAGCATGCGCAAGTGTTTTGGAAAGAAAAGAAAGGGATTCAGATCTGTAGTTTTACGTCAGATGAGTCTAATGTTTTGAAATCAGATGGGACGCAGCCAAGGGTCAAGGATGTGCTGATGGGGGAATGGGAGAGGGTCTCTGGAGAGAGTATGGAGACGGGAGGAGGGGTTGGGGTCGAGTGGGCAGGTTGTCAGGCGGCCGGACCTCTCTCGCAGAGAGAGAGAGAAGAAAGAGGTCAAGGCATAGGGTAGTTGTGTGAGTGGGACCGGTGGATTCAATAGTGAGTGAATGAGGAGTGGATCTAGTCAACCTTCTTTTCAAAGTGGTTGACAAAGTAGTCTGCAGAGAGGGAGGAGGTGGAGGATTAAGGGGAGAGAAGGTGGAAAAGAGTTTCCTAGGGTTAAATGAGGAAGCATGAAATTTAGAATGATAAAAAGTGGCTTTAGCAGTAGATACAGAGGAAGAGGAGGTAGTGAAATGATGATAGGTCCTCCAGAAGTTTAGTTTTCCTTCATTGCTGCTCAGCTGCCTGCAGCCTTGTTCTGTAAGCTCAAAATGAGTCACTCAGCCACGGAACAGGAGGGGAGGGCCGAGCCATCAGGGAGGAAAGGGGACAGTGCGAGTCATAAGATGCAGAAAGGGAAGAGAGTAGGGTCGAAGAGGCAGAATCAGGAGACAGGAAGGAGAAGAATTTAGCAGAAGGGAGAGATGATAGGATAGAAGAGGAGATAGTAGTGGGAGATAGCGATCAAAGATTGCGACGGCGCATGACCATCTGGGTAGGGGCTGAGTGGCTAGGGTTGGAGGAAAGGGAGGCAGAAAAGGAAACAAAGTAGTGATCAGAAACCATGAGGGGGGTTGCAGTGAGATTAGTAGGCAAACAGCCTCTAGTAAAGATGAGGTCAAGCGTATTGCCTGCCTTGTGAGTGGGAGGGGACTGGGAAAGGGTGAGGTCAAAAGAGGCAAGGAGGGGAAAAGAGAGTTGGAAAGAAATTTATCGAAAGCAGACGTCGGGAGGTGAGGGAGAGCGGAAGCAGGTGTTACAATTTCAATATAAATCAGATTATTTCACATGTAGATGTGGGAAGCTAAAAGGCTAGTGACAGTGACAGCATGGAATTAAAATGAGCAGATGGACAGGTGAGAGAGGGAGAGAAGAGAAAATCTCAGTTTAAGAGAAATGAGTAGACCTGTGCCACCACCACGACGACCAGATGCTCTCGAACTATGAGAGAAAACATAGTCAGATGAAGAGAGAGCAGTTGGAGTAGCATTGTTCTCTGGTGTGATCCATGTCTCGGTCAGGGCCAAAGTAAAGGGCAGCATAGGCTAAGATGAACTCTGCGTTCTTGACCGCAGATCGTCAGATCCAAATGTTGCCAGAGAATTCCACATGGGTTGTGCAGGCTACACTAAATTATAAGGGTTACAGCCAAGGCGTGGGGAGCTGTACTTCCCTTTGTAGTCTGTAATGGTTTGCGGGCCCTGCCACATCCGACGAGTGTCAGAGCCGGTGTAGTATGACTCGATCTTAGTCCTGTATTGATGCTTTGCCTGTTTGATAGTTCGTCGGAGGGCATAGCGAGCTTTCTTATAAGCTTCCGGATTAGAGTCCTGCTCCTTGAAAGCGGCAGCTCTAGCCTTTAGCTCAGTGCGGATGCTGCCTGTAATACATGGCTTCTGATTGGGGTTTGTACGTACGGTCACTGTGGGGACTGTCACGCCCTGGCCTTAGTATTATTTGTTTTCTTTATTATTTTAGTTAGGTCAGGGTGTGACATGGGTTATGTGTGTGTTTGGGGGTATTTATATGGTAGAGGTGGTGTTGGTGGTAGTGTATGGGTTTGTGTTGAGTGTATGTATCTAGCTGTGTCTATGGGTGTGTAGTTTTCTAGGAAAGTCTATGGTTGCCTGAATGGGTTCTCAATTAGAGACAGCTGGTTTCGGTTGTCTCTAATTGGGAACCATATTTAAGGCTGCCATAGGCTTTAGCTGTTTGTGGGTCATTGTATATGTCTATGTCGACGTAAGTAGTTTGTGTGTGCACTTACGTTTTAAGTTTCACGATCGTTTGTTGTTTTTGTTAGTGTTGTTTAAGTGTTTCGTGATCATCTTCGTCGTTGTAAATAAAGAAGATGTATTCATATCATGTTGCGCCTTGGTCCTCTCATTCATGTCAACACGATCGTGACAGAATGACCCACCAATCTACGACCAAGCAACATGACCAGCGGCAACAGGAGCAACGCAAGGATTCATGGACATGGGAGGAAATTTTAGACCGGGAGGTACCAGGAGAATATAACCGCCCCAAAGCTGAGCTGGAGGCAGCGAAAGCAGAGAGGCGGCGATATGAGGAGCTAGCTCGGAGGCAGGAAAAGGAACCTACAAAGGATCTGGGCTACACTACGTGGGAGGAGATCGACAGGTGGGCGATCAACCCAGGGAGAGTGCCGGAGCCCGCCTGGGATTCTCTGGCGCAGTGCGAGGAGGGATACCGGCGAATGGAGGCAGCACGACGAAGCGGTAGGAAGCCTGTGGGAAAACCCCAAAAATTTATTGGGGGGGGGCTTAAAGGGAGAGTGGCGAAGTCAGGTAGGAAACCTGCGCCTACTCCCTGTAATTACCGTGGAGAGCGAGAGTACGGGCAGACACCGTGTTACGCAGTAGAGCGCACGGTGTCTCCTGTACGTGTGCATAGCCCGGTGCGGGTTATTCCACCTCCCCGCACTGGCAGGGCTAGATTGAGTATTGAGCCGGATGTCATGAAGCCGGCCCTACATATCTGGCCACCAGTGCGTCTCCTCGGGCCGGTTTACATGGCACCAGCCTTACGCATGGTGTCCCCGGTTCGCCTACATAGCCCGGTGCGGGTTATTCCACCTCCCCGCACTGGTCGGGCAACGGGGAGCATTCAACCAGGTAAGGTTGGTCAGGCTCAGTGCTCAAGGGAGCCAATACGCCTGCACGGTCCGGTATTTCCGGCGCCACCTCCCCGCCCCAGTTCAGTTCCACCAGTGCCTACACCACGTAACAGGCTTCCAGTGTGTCTCCAGAGCCCTGTTCCTCCTCCACGCACTCCTCCTATGGTGCGTGTCTCCAGCCCGGTACCACCAATTCCAGCACCACGCACTAAGCCTCCTGTGCGTCTCCAGAGTCCTGTGCATCCTGTTGCTGCTCCCCGCACTAGCCCTGAGATGCGTGTCCCCAGTCCGGTACCACCAGTTCCGGCCCCACGCACTAGGCCTAATGTGCATCCCCAGGGTCCAGTATGCCCTGTTCCTTCTCCCCGCACTAGCCTGAAAGTGCGTGCCTTTAGCCCGGTGCCTCCAGTTCCGGCACCACGCACCAGGCCTACAGTGCGCCTCATCCGGCCAGAGCCATCCGTCTCCCCAGCGCCGTCTGAGCCATCCGTCTCCCCAGCGCTGTCTGAGCCATCCGTCTCCCCAGCGCCGTCTGAGCCATCCGTCTCCCCAGCACCGTCTGAGCCATCCGTCTCCCCAGCGTCATCTGAGCCATCCGTCTGTCCAGAGCCATTAGAGCCGCCCGTCTGTCCCGAGCCGTCAGAGCCGATAGTCAGTCAGGAGCCGCTAGAGCCATTCGTCAGTCAGGATCTGCCAGAGCCGCCAACCAGACAGGATCTGCCAGAGCCGCTAACCAGACGGGATCTGCCAGAGCCGCCAACCAGACAGGATCTGCCAGAGCCGCCAACCAGACAGGATCTGCCAGAGCCGCCAACCAGACAGGATCTGCCAGAGCCGCCAACCAGACAGGATCTGCCAGAGCCGCCAGCCAGACATGAGCGTCCAGATCCGTCAGCCAGACATGAGCAGCCAGATCCGTCAGCCAGACATGAGCGTCCAGATCCGTCAGCCAGCCATGAGCGTCCAGATCCGTCAGCCAGCCATGAGAAGCCAGATCCGTCAGCCAGCCATGAGCCGTCATCCAGCCAGGATCTGCCCATTATCCTGGTGCTGCCCCTTATCCTGGTGCTGCCCCTTATCCTGGTGCTGCCCCTTATCCTGGTGCTGCCCCTTATCCTGGTGCTGCCCCTTAGTCCGGTGCTGCCCCTTAGTCCGGTGCTGCTCCTTGGTCCGGTGCTGCCCCTTAATCCAGTGGGGTTAATGTGGAGGGTGGTCATTTGGGGGAGGCTACGTAAGCGGGTAGTGACTAAGGTGGGGTGGGGACCACGACCAGTGCCGGAGCCGCCGCCGTGGAAGGACGCCCACCCAGACCCTCCCCTAGACTATGTGCTGGTGCGCCCGGAGTTTGCACCTTAAGGGGGGGGTTATGTCACGCCCTGGCCTTAGTATTATTTTTTTTCTTTATTATTTTAGTTAGGTCAGGGTGTGACATGGGTTATGTGTGTGTTTGGGGGTATTTATATGGTAGAGGTGGTGTTGGTGGTAGTGTATGGGTTTGTGTTGAGTGTATGTATCTAGCTGTGTCTATGGGTGTGTAGTTTTCTAGGAAAGTCTATGGTTGCCTGAATGGGTTCTCAATTAGAGACAGCTGGTTTCGGTTGTCTCTAATTGGGAACCATATTTAAGGCTGCCATTGGCTTTAGCTGTTTGTGGGTCATTGTATATGTCTATGTCGACGTAAGTAGTTTGTGTGTGCACTTACGTTTTAAGTTTCATGATCGTTTGTTGTTTTTGTTAGTGTTGTTTAAGTGTTTCGTGATCATCTTCGTCGTTGTAAATAAAGAAGATGTATTCATATCATGTTGCGCCTTGGTGTCACGATCGTGTGGATGATTGATGGACCAAAACGCAGCATTTGGAAAGTAAGCCATCTTCTTTTATTTAAAAAAAAAAAGATGACGAAAAATAAACACGAAACACTTAATACAAACTAACAAAACAACAAACGATCGTGAAGCTAATAAACGTCGTGCACATACAACAGGCTACAAACGTTCTGACATAGACAATTACTCACAACCAATGAGAGCCTATGGCTACCCTAAATAAGGCTCCCAATCAGAGACAACCGAAATCAGCTGTCTCTAATTGGGAACTCATTCAGGTAACCATAGACTCTCCTAGACAACTAAACATACATAGACAACACTAGACACATGTACTCCACACAAACCCATATACTATACCCAACAACCCCTTTACCATAAAAACACCCAAAACCCACAAAACACAAACATTCCCCATGTCACACCCTGACCTAACTAAAATAATAAAGAAAACAAAGAATACTAAGGCCAGGGCGTGACATAACCCCCCCCTTAAGGTGCGAACTCCGGGCGCACCATTACACAGTCTAGGGGAGGGTCTGGGTGGGCTTCCATCCACGGTGGCGGCTCCGGCTCTGGTTGTGGTCCCCACGTCACCACAGTCCCTAACCACCTCCTAGGCTTCCTTCAAATGACCCCCCTCCACATTAACCCCATTGCATTAAGGGGCAGTTCCGGACTAAGGGGCAGCTCCAAACTAAGGGCCAGTACCAGGGTAAGGGGCAGTACCAGGGTCAGGGGCAGTACCAGGGTCAGGGGCAGTACCAGGGTCAGGGGCAGTACCAGGGTCAGGGGCAGCACCAGGGTAAGGGGCAGCACCAGGGTAAGGGGCAGCACCAGGGTAAGGGGCAGCTCCGGACTGAGGAATGGCAGCTCCGGACTGAGGAATGGCAGCTCCGGACTGAGGAATGGCAGCTCCGGACTGAGGAATGGCAGCTCCGGACTGAGGAATGGCAGCTCCGGACTGAGGGACTGCAGCTCCGGACTGAGGGACGGCCCATGGCTGGCTGACAGATCTGGCTGCTCATGGCTGGCTGACGGATCTGGCTGCTCATGGCTGGCTGACGGATCTGGCTGCTCATGGCTGGCTGACGGATCTGGCTGCTCATGGCTGGCTGACGGATCTGGCTGCTCATGGCTGGCTGACGGATCTGGCTGCTCATGGCTGGCTGACGGATCTGGCTGCTCATGGCTGGCTGACGGATCTGGCTGCTCATGGCTGGCTGACGGATCTGGCTGCTCATGGCTGGCTGACGGATCTGGCTGCTCATGGCTAGCTGACGGATCTGGCTGCTCATGGCTAGCTGACGGATCTGGCTGCTCATGGCTAGCTGACGGATATGGCTGCTCATGGCTAGCTGACGGATATGGCTGCTCATGGCTAGCTGACGGATATGGCTGCTCATGGCTAGCTGACAGGATATGGCTGCTCATGGCTAGCTGACGGATCTGGCTGCTCATGGCTGGCTGACGGATCTGGCTGCTCATGGCTGGCTGACGGATCTGGCTGCTCATGGCTGGCTGACGGATCTGGCTGCTCATGGCTGGCTGACTGATCTGGCTGCTCCTGTCTGATTGGCGGCTCTGGCAGATCCTGTCTGGTTGGCGGCTCTGGCAGATCCTGTCTGGTTGGCGGCTCTGGCAGATCCTGTCTGGTTGGCGGCTCTGGCAGATCCTGTCTGGTTGGCGGCTCTGGCAGATCCTGTCTGGTTGGCGGCTCTGGCGGATCCTGTCTGGTTGGCGGCTCTGGCGGATCCTGTCTGACGGACGGCTCTAGCGGCTCCTGTCTGGCTGGCGGCTCTAGCGGCTCCTGTCTGGCTGGCGGCTCAGTGGGCTCATGGCAGACGGGCGGCTTTGCAGGCTCATGGCAGACGGGCGGCTTTGCAGGCTCATTGCAGACGGATGGCTCAGATGGCGCTGGGGAGACGGATGGCTCAGATGGCGCTGGGGAGACGGATGGCTCAGATGGCGCTGGGGAGACGGATGGCTCAGATGGCGCTTGGCAGACGGGCAGTTCAGTCATCGCTGTGCAGACGGCAGACTCCTGCCGGCTGAGGCGCACTGTAGGCCTGGTGCGTGGTGCCGGGACTGGTGGCACCGGGCTGGGGACACGCATCTCAGGGCTAGTGCGGGGAGCAGCAACAGGACGCACAGGACTCTGGGGACACACAGGAGGCTTGGTGCGTGGTTTAGACACTGGTGGTAAAGGGCTGGAGACACGCACCATATAGCTAGTGCGTGGAGGAGGCACTGGTGGTACTGGGTTGGGGCGGGGAGGTGGCGCCGGAAATACCGGACCGTGCAGGCGTACTGGCTCCCTTGAACGCCGAGCCTGCCCAACCTTACCTGGTTGTATGCTCCCCGTCGCTTGACCAGTGCGGGGAGGTGGAATAACCCGCACCGGCCTATGTAGGCGAACCGGGGACACCATGCGTAAGGCTGGTGCCATGTACGCCGGCCCGAGGAGACGCACTGGTGACCAGATGCGTTGGGCCGGCTTCATGACATACGGCTCAACGCTCAGTCTAGCCCGGCCGATACGTGGAGCTGAAATGTACCGAACCGGGCTATGCACGGTACAGGAGACACCGTGCGCTCTACTGCGTAACACGGTGTCTGCCCGTACTCTCGCTCTCCACGGTAAGTACAGGGAGTAGGCGCAGGTTTCCTACCTGACTTCGCCACACTCCCTTTAAGGCCCCCCCCAAGAAATTTTTGGGTTGTACTCACGGGTTTCCAGCCTTGTCTCCGTGCTGCCTCCTCATATCGCCTCCTCTCGGCTTTAGCTGCCTCCAGCTCTTCACGAGGAAGGCGATATTCTCCCGGTTGAGCCCACGGCCCCTTACCATCCAGTATCTCCTCCCATGTCCATGAATCCTGTGTAGGTAGGTCCTGTTGCCGCTTTCCATGCCGCTTGGTCCTATAATGGTGAGTAATTCTGTCACGATCGTGTGGATGATTGATGGACCAAAACGCAGCATTTGGGAAGTAAGCCATCTTCTTTTATTTAAAAAAAAAAGATGACGAAAAATAAACACGAAACACTTAATACAAACTAACAAAACAACAAACGATCGTGAAGCTAATAAACGTCGTGCACATACAACAGGCTACAAACGTTCTGACATAGACAATTACTCACAACCAATGAGAGCCTATGGCTACCCTAAATAAGGCTCCCAATCAGAGACAACCGAAATCAGCTGTCTCTAATTGGGAACTCATTCAGGTAACCATAGACTCTCCTAGACAACTAAACATACATAGACAACACTAGACACATGTACTCCACACAAACCCATATACTATACCCAACAACCCCTTTACCATAAAAACACCCAAAACCCACAAAACACAAACATTCCCCATGTCACACCCTGACCTAACTAAAATAATAAAGAAAACAAAGAATACTAAGGCCAGGGCGTGACACTTGGTCCTCTCATTCATGTCAACACGATCGTGACAGGGACGACGTCATCAATGCACTTATTGATGAAGCCAATGACAGATGTGGTGTACTCCTGCCAATAGAAAGGACATTTTCCGGTTTGTGCTGACAAAACAGTCCTGTAGCTTAGCATCTGCTTCATCTGATCACTTTTTCTATTGATTTAGTCACTGGTGCTTCCTGCTTTAATTTTTGCTTGTAAGCAGGAATCAGGAGTATGGATTTATGGTCAGATTTGCCAAATGGAGGGCGAGGGAGAGCTTTGTATGCGTCGCTGTGTGTGGAGTATAGGTGGTCCAGAGTTCTTTTCCCTCTGGTTGCACATTTAACATGTTGATAGAAATGAGGTAAAACTGATTTAAGTCCCCGGCTACTAGGAGCGCCGCCTCCTCTAGGTGAGCGTTTTCTTGTTTGCTTATGGCGGAATACAGCTCATTCAATGCTATCTTGGTGCCAACCTCTGACTGAGGTGGTATGTAAACAGCTACAGTTTTGCAACGAGACCACCACGTACAGCTTCTGCTGAGAAAAGAGGGGTGAGGAAAGTACTAATACTAGTTGCTAATTGCCTTGCAAAGGTGAAGAGCACACCTCCCGGTACTAATTGCTTAGTAGAGAGGAAACCAAATCCGCTTCCAATACAGCTACTGATTACCAAAACAACAACAGTCACAAATTGCCCTGCCCCTTAATCCTAGTTGATGTGTCAACAATCATCTGCAAGTTAATAGCAGTCAGCAGTTCACATGCCTAGTGGACTACAGGGAAGACAGGCAGCACTTAAAGTAGATGGCCCTAGCTAGCAAAAACACAGTAGTAGACAACAGATAAATACAAAAAGTATACTTATCCCTCCTGGAGATATCAGGAGCCCTCTAGCTATAGAATGAAGACCATATAAGTACAGAAGAGGTTATTATGTTAAAGCACTGACAGACTTATGTAGACTTATTACTATGAAATTATTGAAACGGGGCACCCATCCAGTATTGGACAAAAACGGTATTCTAAGAAGACTTGATTTATAGTTATTTTAGCAATAACTCTATAAGACAAAAAAATTAACAATTGTAATAATTGATTTATCTGTAGGAATTAATATGTTAAGAATCAATTGGATCCCACTTTGTAGGAGAAAAAAATAAAACACAATTTCTTTATACGATCAACATCTAATTACACTAATTAATTACTAATTAAAATATTTACAAATGTAATGAGAATGATCATGGGAAAAGGCAGTTAATAGAGTGAAAGACATGAAGTAAAGGCCTGGAGAATATCTGAATATTGAAAGAACGTTATACTCTGTCAGAGCAAGGTCTTTGTTGTTGATCCTTGGCTCTGCTAGGCTGGCTGGAGGGGACCAAAAGGAAAGATGGCTGTTTGTCCTTTGGTCCTGAGTTGAGTTTCCTCTGTGCTCTTTTCCTCTCCTCAGAGTTGGGGGCTCCTTGCGGTGGTCCTTCTTTGGATTGTGTTCCTCGTTGCTTTCTCTTTTTTCTCATCCTTGAGTTGTGGAGATTGCACTCCGATTGTCTTCTCCTTCTTTCCTTGAAGAAAGTTAGCTTCAATCTAACGTTTAGGCTAAAAAATAAATGACCAAAGACCGGAAGTAGGATCCCTTTGGAGTCTGCGCTCAACGCAAGAAGGATATCTGACTGGCCTTTTTCCAAGTCTTGGTTTAGCCAGTAATATAGCGTCGGTCATGTTTTTACTCGTTATAGGTGTTAGAAACATCATAATGTAGTTAATTTAAACCGTTTTATAGCAATTTATATCCGTTTAGTGCGATTTTGAGGCATTGCTTTGTAATAGACTTTGAAGCTCCGGGCACGTTTCGGGGTCCCGGTTGTACGTTAGTGAGCATTTCGACGGACAAGTGGACATCTTTCGACCAAAAGAAGATTAGACCCAAGAAAGGATTCATTGCCCACGAATCTGATGGAAGATCGCCTCATAGTAAGAAATATTTAAGATGATAAATCGTTGTTCTGTAGAAAAATGTCAAACGCACGTTCTGCCATTTTGTTAGATGTAGCTTTGCTTGGCGCAACCTGTATTGAAAAGTAAGGATAATTTAAAAAATGTAATTCCGCGATTGTATTAAGAATTAAATTGTCTATCAATCGCTGTCCACCCTATATTTTTTAGTCAAGTTTATGAGTATTTATGTATAAGACTAGATCACTGTCTAATATGGTGCACGACATTTTCTGACCAGCTGTGCTACTTTTGTCATTGTCTAACCATGATTTTGGTGGCTACATATGCACATTTTCGAACAAACTGTATATGTATGTTGTAATATGATGTTACAGGAGTGTCATCTGAAGAATTCTGAGAAGGTTAGTGAAAAACGTAATATATTTTGGCGATGATACGATATCGCTCTCTTTGGCTAGAATCAGTGCTCGGGTAACGTTTGCGTATGTGGTATGCTAATATAACGATTTATTGTGTTTTCGCTGTAAGACACTTAGAAAATCTGAAATATTGTCTGTATTCACAGGATCTGTGTCTTTCGATTAGTGTATGCTGTGTATTTTTACGAATGTTTGATGATTAGTAATTAGGTAATACACGTTGCTCTATGTATTTATTCTAGTCCATTTGTGACGGTGGGTGCAATTGTAAACTATGATATCTACCTGAAATATGCACATTTTTCTAACAAAACCTATCCTATACCATAAATATGTTATCAGACTGTCATCTGATGAGGTTTTTTCTTGGTTAGTGGCTATCAATATCTTAGTTTAGCCGAATTGGTGATAGCTACTGGTGTTGAGAGAAAATGGTGGACAAAGAAAAATGGTGATTTTTGCTAACGTGTTTAGCTAATAGATTTACATATTGTGTCTTCCCTGTAAAACATTTTAAAAATCTGAAATGGTGGCTTTATTCACAAGATCTGTATCTTTCATTAGGTGTCTTGGACTTGTGATTTAATGATATTTAGATGCTACTATTTAATTGTGACGCTATGCTAGCGATGCTAATCAGTGTGGGGGGGGTGGGGGGTGCTCCCGGATCCGGGGTAGAGGCTCGTTAGAGGTTAATCTACGTGTGAGATGTGTGCGTGCACATGGTTGGAGTGGGATTTTTGGAGTAGCGTACACCTTTTGGTAACATGATATCCTCGCTGGTCCCACTCCCATTCACAAGGGGGCGATAGCAAAGTGTTATTTTTGTCTTTTATTTTTATGAAAACAAGGAAGAGTTCCCTTCCCTTGCTAGCAGTGTTGCCAACTTAGCAATTTTGTCGCTAGATTTAGAGAGTTTTCAGACCCCTCCAGCGACTT
The DNA here is from genome assembly GCF_029448725.1 of Salvelinus fontinalis. Taxonomy (NCBI): domain Eukaryota; kingdom Metazoa; phylum Chordata; class Actinopteri; order Salmoniformes; family Salmonidae; genus Salvelinus; species Salvelinus fontinalis. The sequence continues at coordinate 21,714,028 of NC_074665.1, forward strand.
TTATTAGTAAAAGAGTATAGTGACAAATGTAGCTACTTTTTAAGGTTGCCCCAGCCACTTTCGGTTGATTTAGCTACTTCTCTGTTTGTGTGTGTGCTCACTCGGCTGTGCTCGCTGTGCTGCCTGCGGCTCTGCCGGCTGCTGCTTGTGTGTGCAACTGCCTCTTGGTCCTCTCCAGTCTGCTGCAGCAGCGAGTGAAGTGAATTTATTAAATCGGTACCTTGTTGTTAAAAAGTTCAAACATATATTTCATCAGTTATTTTTTGTTCTCCTTCAAACATTCTATTTAGTTTTACTTTGGAGAACTGATAATTGCATGAGAGAATGTGGGACAGCATAGGTATTAAAAAATATTACCAAAAAAATGTGCATGCACAAATTAATGTTATGTCATCACTACTATGTCATGATGTCATCTAGAGACTTCGAGATAAAAATTGAGCAACCAACAGCTACTTTCCTTGAAAAATTGTTGGAAACACTGTCTGCTAGTAAAAGCCATCTGGCAACCTGGCTAGCTGGCTTCAGCCTGGCTAAAAACATAGCAAGCTAGCAATTGAAAAAATATGCCCAGCAAATATTCTTATAATTGCCGGTGTAACCTAAAAAAGTATCCCAGTTTGATATGCTGCTTGTGTATTCATTCCCATATCAGTAAAAAATGTGACGTCAAGTTTTGGTCACAGATAAAATAAATCACACGGCTAGCTACTTGGCTACAGCAGATTCTACCATTTCACAATAGCCTGTAACTAGATATTACCTCTAAACAAAATACCTTTTAGGGTGGATTCTTGTTTTTTCTTGTCTTATTTGTAGTGAAAGTAAAAGAAGAGTCTCTTGTCTTGTTGTCTTCCCTTGCTAGAAAGTTGGCTAAACACTGCAAGCTAGCTAGCCTTTTAGCTTCCCACATCTACATGTGAAATAATCTGATTTATATTGAAATTGTAACACCTGCTTCCGCTCTCCCTCGAGCTCCAGGCTGCCCTTCATTACGCACATCTGTCACCATCAGTACGCGCAGTAGCGCTCATTGGACTCACCTGGACTCCTTCCCTTTGTTGATTGCTCCGTCTATAAATATCTGCTCCCCCGTTTGTTCCCGGTGTCAGCATTAATGTCGTAATGGGTTCATGTCCAGACGCTGTTCCATATCCGTTGATAATTAAATGTTCACTCCCTGTACCTGCTTCTCGTCTCTACCAGCGTCGATCCTTACAGAATGCTGACACCACTATATGAAGCATCAGGGAGGTTTGTGTTTTTTTGTGTTTTGGTTGGTGACGTCGGGTCCGGGTGCCGTCGCCGAGGTAGCCTCAGCTAGCTCGTCGGTCTTCCACGCCTTAGCTGGCTCATGAGGTCACCTTGCCTCGGTGGGCTTGACAGGGGCCCACCCCACGTCATGCTTCAGTCGGCCCATCATGCTCCCGATACAAGTATTTGCTCTCATATCAGCAACAAATTTCATAATTTTTAGTGACAGATTTTTTAAAAAGCATGACTATCCGTTTTAGCCTAGAATAAAGTTATCACATCTAAACAAAATAAATATGTGTGGGGGGGGGGAATTCTATAAAGCGACAATGTTAGTTTATTGTTTGAACAGTCGCTGAGATTATATTTGGTTATCATTGCAAAATAGGTCACAATGATTCATAGCCTATAGATCAGATCAAGGAGTTCAAGGTTTTACTGCTAACCTACAAAGCATTACATAGGCTTGCTCCTACCTATCTCTATGATTTGGATCTGCTGCACATTTAATTTTAATTAAATTTGACCTTTATTTAACTAGGCAAGTCAGTTAATTAAGTATTTTCAATGATGGCCTAGGAACAGTGGGTTAACTGACTTGTTCAGGGGCAGAACAACACATTTTTACTTTGTTAGCTCGGGCATTCGATCTTGCAACCTTTCGGTTACTAGTCCAACGCTCTAGCCACTAGGCTACCAGCCGCACATACCTACACGTACGCTACGGTCAAAAGACACAGGCCTCCTTATTGTCCCTAGAATTTCTAAGCAAACAGCTGGAGGCAGGGCTTTCTCCTATAGAGCACCATTTTTATGGAATGGCCTGCCTATCCATGTGAGCGATGCAGACTCGGTCTCGACCTTTAAGTCTTTATTGAAGACTCATCTCTTCAGTAGTTCATATGATTGAGTGTAGTCTGGCCTAGGGGTGTGAAGGTGAATGGAAAGGCACTGGAGCAACGAACCGCCCTTGCTGTCTCTGCCTGGCTGGTTCCCCTCTATCCACTGGGATTCTCTGCCTCTAACCCTATTACGGAGGCTGAGTCACAGGCTTACTGGTGCTCTTCCATCCCGTCCCTAGGAGGGGTGCATCACTTGAGTGGGTTGAGTTACTGACGTGATCTTCCTGTCCGGGTTTGGCACCCCCCTCGGGCTCGTGCCCTTGGGGGAGATCTCCGTGGGCTATACTCAGCCTTGTCTCAGGGTAGAAAGTTGGTGGTTTGAAGATATCTCTCTAGTAGTGTGGGGGCTGTGCTTTGGCAAAGTGGGTTGGGTTATATCCTGCATGCTTGGCCCTGTCTGGGGGTATCGTTGGACGGGCCCACAGTGTCTCCAGACCCCTCCTGTCTCAGCCTCCAGTATTTATGCTGCAGTAGTTTGTGTGTCGGGGGGCTAGGGTCAGTCTGTTATGTCTGGAGTATTTCTCCTGTCTTATCCAGTGTCCTGTGTGAATTTAAGTATGCTCCCTCTAATTCTCTCTTTCTCCCTCCCCCTCCCCTCCCAGGGGACCTAGCCCTAGGACCATGCCTCAGGACTACCTGGCCTGATGACTCCTTGCTGTCCCCAGTCCACCTGGTCGTGCTGCTGTTCCAGTTTCAACTGTTCTGCCTGCAGCTATGGAGCCCTGACCTGTTCACCGGACGTGCTACCTTGTCCCGAACCTGGTGTTTTCGACTCTCTCTCTCTACCGCACCTGCTATCTCTAACTCTGAATGCTCAGCTATGAAAAGCCAACTGCCATTTATTCCTGAGGTGCTGTTGCACCCTCTACAACCACTGTGATTATTATTATTATTTGACCCTGCTGGTCATCTATGAACGTTTGAACGTCTTGGCCATGTACTGTCATAATCTCATCCTGGCACAGCAAGAAGAGGACTGGCCACCCCTCAGAGCCTGGGTTTCTGTAAAGCACTTTGTGACATCGGCTGATGTAAAAAGAGATTTATAAATACATTTGATTGATTGATTGATTGATTGATTGAAGGAACCAAGCAAGCTTCACGCTTCATAAATAAGAATTTGCCTAGTTAAATAAAGGTACAATAAAAATATATAAACATGTAATTGCCTACACAACACTGCCCCAATGGCTACGGAAGGGATGATACGGAGCGTAAAATGTTCTTGCGGCACTGGAGTACGTTGAACTTCTTCTCTTCTTCTTTGGTATCACAGTTGATAACCATGGCAATATATGCTAAGAAGCCAACCTTACTGAAGCATATAATCGTTTCACTCTGTATTGGCCTATCTCAATTCCGTTCAATTTATTTATTTCTATACATTGTTCCATTAATATAATTTTCCCTTACTTTAAAAACCATGCTAGTTACAATCACACAAAAACATACCAACACATCAAAGAAAACAAAAGGGGCATAGGAAGTGGTGCAGACCAGGAGGCAGGCATCAATTTCCTCAAGTTCTCATTTAAGCTTAAACTCCATTAGTTGTGTGCTCTCACCAGACATAGAGCCACCATGCCTCTGGACTGCATCCCTTCCTGTGGGCGTCTGCCTGGAACACAAATACATGGGGGGTTTACACAGAGCTAAAGATAGCGTTCCCCTAATCAGACATTGCATGCATCAACCAATGGTTGCGTGCCACATCATCGACTGTGCCGTTGGGCACCAGATTGCTATAACATATTATGTGGTTAGCTGATACGTAAAATACCTACGTGCGTCAGCAATGCCTGAGCAAAGGAACGTGCCCAATATCACAGAGTTAAAATCACATGATCTGTCAATTAACCAATAAAAAGGCTTTACTTAGTCGGCATGCAAATAGGTCCCATCTGTGACACATACACAAGTGTGTATGTGAGTGCCTGAGTGTGTATGTGTTTGTGCATGCATGTGTATGCAAGTGTACCTGTAAATCCTGGGCTTCCTGTGCCCTTAGCTTTCTGAATGCACACACTTTATCCTTCTTGATGGAGAGTGAATATAAGACATCAGCTTCATATAGATCCGGGATAAACTTGAGGCGCAGACAGTCTGCGTCCATGGCGATCCGTTGTGTAAGGCCTGTCATGGTGTGATGTGATGATATTCTGTTCTCCTCAACCCCTTGACAAGAAGCCTCATGCTGCAAGAACACAACAGCAGCCCAATGTGGTTTCGCCTGAGGAAATAGAACTTGGTCCCAGGTCCCTGTTTCAGTATGATATGTTGGATTAAAATAATAAAGACCGACACCAATGTCAAGTTCAATAGCCTTGTTCAAGCATTGTATAAGTCCCTACACACAGAGTCAGGGGAACAGCCCAGCTAGTCGATAACCTATCAACTAGACTCCATAACGGTCCCCTCAGACATACAATGTTTCTGCCTCTGTGGTTTAACCATAGATGAAGTAGGTTTGGTCAAATACCCATTCTGCTTGGTGGTCATATGTTTCAAAGATGATTAACAATAGAGTGGCCTACTTGATCGCAATGTTTTTATAACCCTCGTTAAGGTGTTTGTTGGCGGGCCTGACTCGAGAGGTCCTGTGTAACGATGTGTGCTGAGAGTCGGGAAGCAAGTACAGGGAGTGAATATTTAATAAATAAACAAAACATAATACGAAACAAGAAAAACGAACAGCACACAGACATGAAACTGAAACAGAAACAATAACGCCTTGAGAAGGAACCAAAGGGAGTGACATAAATAGGGCAGGTAATCAAGGAGGTGATGGAGTCCAGAGGAGTGTCAATAAGTGCAGCGTGCGTGACGATGTTGACAGGTGCATAATAATCAGCAGTCTGGTGACCTAGAGGCCAGAGAGGGAGTGTACGTGACAACCTGTTACAAAACAGAGTGTTTCTGACATACACTACCAGTCAAAAGTTTGGACACACCTTCTCCTTCAAGGGTTTCCCCTTATTTTTTATATTTTATACATTGTAGAATAATAGTGAAGACATCAAAACTATGAAATAACACACATGGAATCAAGTAGTAACCAAAAAAGCGTTAAACAAATCAAAATATATTTTATATTCTTCAAAGTAGCCACCCTTTACCTTGATGACAGCTTTGCACACTCTTGACATTCTCTCAACCAGCTTCATGAGGTAGTCACTTGGAATGCATTTCAATAAACAGATGTGCCTTGTTAAAAGTTAATTGTGGAATTTCTTTCCTTCTTAATGCTTTTGAGCCAATAAGTTGTGTTGTGACAAGGTACGCGTGGTATACAGCAGATCCCTATTTGGTAAAAGACCAAGTCCATATTATGGCAAGAACAGCTCAAATAAGCAAAGAGAAATGACAGTCCATCATTACTTTAAGACATGAAGGTCAGTCAACGCAAAATATTTCAAGAACTTTGAAAGTTCCTTGTGCAGTCGCAAAAATTATCAAACGCAATGATGAATCTGGCTCTCATGACGAACGCAGGAAAAGAAGACACAGAGTTACCTCTGCTGCAGAGGATACATTTAATAGAGTTAACTATACCTCAGATTGCAGCCCAAATAAATGCCTCAGAGAGGTCAAGTATCAAACACATCTCAATATCAACTGTTCAGACGAGACTGCATGAATTAGGCTTCATGGTCGAATTGCTGCAAATAAACCACTACTAAAGGACACCAATAAGAAGAAGAGACTTGCTTGGGCCAAGAAACACGAGCAATGGACATTAGAACGGTGGAAATCTGTCCTTTGGTCTGATGAGTCCAAATTTGAGATTGATTGTTCCAACCTCCGTGTCGTTGTGAGATGCAAAGTAGGATGAACGGATGATCTCTGCATGTCTGGTTCCCACTGTGAAGCATGGAGGAGGAGGTGTGATGGCGTGGGGGTGCTTTACTGGTGACACTGTCAGTGATTTATTTAGAACTCAAGGCACACTTAACCAGCATGGCTACCACAGCATTTTTCAGCGATACGCCATCCCATCTGGTTTGCAGTTAGTGGGACTATCATTCATTTTTCAGCAGGACAATGACCAAGAAGGAGAGTGGTGAAGTGCTGCATCAAATGACCTGGCTTCCACAATCACTCAACCTCAACCCAATTGAGATGGTTTGGGATGAGTTGGACTGCAGAGTGAAGGAAAAGCAGCCAACAAGTGCTCAGCATATGTGGGAACCCAGTCAAGACTGTTGGAAAAGCATTCCTCACGAAGATGGTTGAGAGAATGCCAAGAGTCTGCAAAGCTGTCAAGGCAAAGGGTGGCTACTTTGAAGAATCGAAAATATAAAATATATTTTGATTTGTTTAACACTTTTGGTTACTACATGATTCCATATGTTTTATTTCATAGTTTTGATGTCTTCACTATTATTCTACAATGTAGAAAATAGTGAAAATTAAGAAAAACCCTTGAATGAGTAGGTGTGTCCAAAATTTTAACTGGTACTCTACCTGCTGCCTGTCAGTCAAGATGAGTGCTCTAAATTGAGCCTCCTCTTCCTCAGTGAGAGTGGAAAAGATCATTGAAGTTGCTTTAATTAATTGGTGTACTTGCGTGACTCACTAACTCTTTCTATGACTGAGATGTAACCACAAGACAGTCAGAAATATCTTTATAATCTTAGCAATCACAGTATGATTGCGTTACATCAAGGATATTACACATATAATGATACAATTTCAATGAATTAACTAGTCTAATTCTATGAGTAGAATTGTAGATATACCACCCACGGAGAGATGACACATACATCTCCGAATGTACTCAAGGAAGCAATGAATGCTAAATCAAAGATTGAATCAACTTCGCTTACTTTCAGCCTTATACCCACAACTGGACCCATAACCCATGTAATAATTTTCCATCGGTCTGCTGCTGTGTCCACAGAGAGCCTATCAGCCGTATCAATCCAGTAGGGTAAATAGGGGCACTCACCATCACTGTTTACTCATACCTGTTCCACAGCATGTTTCAGCCAATCAAACATGGAGACATGTGAGATCACTTCTGGGACAGGACTGTTGAGTATTGACTGGAAGAAGGAGGGAGAGGGAAAAGGGGGAGTAGAGCGAGGGAAAGGGAGAAAGAAGAGCGAGAGATGGAAGGAGAGGGAAGACGAGGGAGCGAGGGGGAAGGAGAGGGAGGGGGGAAGGAGCGAGAGAGCGAGAGAACCTTGACCTTATCCCCACTCGACGAGACAGAAGGACAGAGGACTGCATCCCATTTTGAAATTCAAACCTACAAAAACAGCAGCAGTGCTTTCCATTCAAACTGTTGTCAGTGCTGCTACAGTATGATTCCACAAATCGGCTATGGAGACAAACACTGTATAATTTGTGCAGGGGATCGAAACTATCAATCGGTAATCCATCCGTAATCATGAGAGAACCTGTGGCCCCTAGTTACTGATCAAACACCCTTTTTGTCTTTGTTTTATTTGCCAACATGTAGGAGGAAGAAAAAAACTCCCAACAAAACAATAAGGGAGCTCTGTAAGACAAACAAAATGGATGAATACGTGACATGAACGGTTCACTGGCTGATCCGCTGGATGAATATCTACTGTATCCAATCAAATCAATTCAGGAAATAAGTTTCCGGTGATATAGCCTACTCCATTGAGAGCCTAAGACAATGTATTATCTGTCAAAAGGCAATGTGCTACCTGCCTGGAAAAGAAGCACTCCAACCCAGGAGACATTTGTATCGTAATCGGATTTTGTATCTTTCTATGGTCTCTCCCAGCACTAGTCATAACCCAATAGAGAGTCTGTGATGAGGTTTCCTCCTCAAGATGAATGGGACTGCCTCTACTGTGGAAATGTGTATACACACACACACACACACACACACACACACACACACACACACACACACACACACACACACACACACACACACACACACACACACACACACACACACACACACACACACACACACACACACACACACACAGGGTAAATGGATGATCTACAGAACATTCTCTATGTAATACATCTGTATTCCATAACCCCATCAGCTGATGACACAATCAAGCAAGTGACCAGATGCTTCCAGGGCATGTGTTCCACTCATTAAACTCTCATCTTTCTCTCTGTCCTTTCATTCTCTCATTCCCTCCATCTCTGTCCAGGGTCAATTGGTCCATCATCTGCCCTGTCAACATGTTGCCAATTGCTTTTTACCAATTTGTTTCGAGTGAATTGAAGTGAACTTCCAATAGCTTTTTCCCAATTTGATGCCTCTCCTTGCTAGTCCCAATTGAGCATGTGCATTCACTCTAACACTCACAATGTCATCTCTAGTACATCTTATTTTAGAAAGAACACAGAGGACACACATCAGGATTGGCGAGAGACGATGGAAACCATAGCGTAATAACGACGGGCACACGCACACAAAGAGAGACAGAGAGAGAGAGAAAGAGAGAGAGACAGACAGCAATAGGGTGACAGAGAGAGAGGTAAAAATAGGAAAAGATAGAGTGTCAGAGAGAAAGAGTGACTCTCCAGTCACAAGGTGTGTCTATGTGCTATAAAACACCGGTCAGCTGAAACAGAATATTACATATGAAGACATCACAATATGTGACAGAGGAAAATTATATTTTCTCTCTCTGTTTGCGATGATCAAATACATAATAATATTCATGGTGTCTTTGGAATCTGTCTCTGTGAGCCATAGTTTACTTTCATAAAGACCTTCACAATCCCCACTATTCTTCATATAAGGTGTTGTTCATCGGGGGACTCCTTAAGCCCAGGTTGTCTCACCCTTTTTTAGTCCATTGTCTTCTGTTTTCTGCCAAATGAACACAACCCTGCTCTGGGCTACTCTATAATGCTGTTACTGGCCGGAGATGGGAAGGGAAGTATGGCTAAATTACTAAATTACTTTGACCTTTGACTCCGTAGCAGATGAGACCTGAGGCTCCCCACAAATCAGAAAGAAACTACTTCTGTTTCCATTACATAACTACGGTCAGCAAATATACATAAATAAAATAGACACAGAATATAAATGATACCTAGAGGAGATGAAATGTGTGCACGGTAAACGTGTGTAGAGCCCTTATTAGTTCTGTAGATGATTCAATGCTTTCTATGGGAGTATGGCGATTAGGCTTCGGCGGAAAATCAAACAGTGACTTCCGTTTGTCATTTTTCCCTTTCTCTCCGTTTCCATTGAAAAAGGCATATAGAGGAAATTATGTGAACGAAACTCTGCATGGATAGGGTGTGTTTAGCTGTGTACAGTACAGGTAGGGGGCAGTGTGTGTGTGTGTGTGTGTGTGTGTGTGTGTGTGTGTGTGTGTGTGTGTGTGTGTGTGTGTGTGTGTGTGTGTGTGTGTGTGTGTGTGTGTGTGTGTGTGTGTGTGTGTGTGTGTGTGTGTGTGTGTTCGTCTGTAAGGCTGAGACAGAAGGGTGAGTAAACATAGTCTCTTTCTCTATGCCTCTACTTGACTTTCTGCCAAAATCTCATTCTCTTTCTCAGGTACCTTCTGCCTCTATGTTGCACACTCTCTCAGGTGGGTTGAATGGGGGTGTGAGCACGTGTGGATGAAAACAAAAACGTAATTTTCTCATTTACTCTACGGAAATGCAAACAGTGTGTGTGTGTGTGTGTGCGTGTGTGTGTGTGTGTGTGTGTCTGTGTGTGTCTGTGTCTGTGTGTGTGTGTGTGTGTGTGTGTGTGTGTGTGTGTGTGTGTGTGTGTGTGTGTGTGTGTGTGTGTGCATAGGTCTGTTATGGAGACGGGAGGACCAGTAGCCACACAGGCCCATTAAGATAAGCCCTGCCTCCCTTTCAGACAAAGTACATAAACAAACCCTGAGACTTCCTGCTGTGCTCCCGTCATATTTCACACACACACGCACACGCACACGCACACACACACACACACACACACACACACAGTAGACCTACTATTCTCTACAGGCATAGAAAGGATCAGACACACATGTATTTATTCATTTAGTTATTTTTGATTTCACCTTTAATTTATCAGGGAGTCATACTGAGACCAAAGTTGGACCGCAGAGTGAAGTAAAAGCGGTCAACAAGTGCTCAGCATATATGGGAACACCTTTAAGACTGTTGGAAAAGCATTCCAGGTGAAGCTGGTTGAGAGAATGCCAAGAGTGTGCAAAGTTGTCATCAAGGCAAAGGGTGGCTACTTTGAATACATTTTGATTTGTTTAACACTTTTTTGGTTACTACATAATTCCATATGTATTATTTCATAGTTTTGATGTTTTCACTATCATTCTACAATGTAGAAAATTGTAAAAATAAAGAAAAACCCTTGAATGAGTAATTGTGCAAGCAATCATAGGGGGCAGAGCGCTGCAACAATATGGATCAAGCATATCAGCCCTAGTGGATTTTTTAAAACATAAATCTGCAAGTAATCAAGCACATCATGCATAGTAGATTGTTGAAATGAAAACAAAGATTCACTAGAAGTTGATGGGTTAACCACTGAGTCAGCTAGAGGCTGAATTAAATAAAAAAAAGCTTGCTGAGAGAAAATTATGATTAAAAGTATCACTTATCCCATTCTTCTTAGTTATGATGCCAGAGTCAGACAGAACTTGCTTAGCTAGGGAAGAAGATTATTTTTTTACGCTTCAGTGCATTTTCTGTTTTCCAAGGATCAGCAACGTACGGTGCATATTTCCATTTTATACTCCAACAGAATTTTGGAGGACGTATTGAGCCTGAGTAAATATACAGAGGTTGAATTGAAGAGGGACAGTTTATAAACACAGTGGAAATCAAATGAACCTGGTAAGAAAGATCATGGAACATCAACACCATTTTGGACACAGTCTCGCCACCTACAAGATCCCAAGCTCCAGTCTTGAAAACGAATGAGTAGTAAATAAAATCCAACTGAAAAGTCTAATACTTGTCACAGCTGTTCCCTCACAACTGAGATAAAGGCTACTGCTAAAGGCATCAAATGTTACATGGGCATTCACTATTTGACGCCGTATTTGACTGACTTGGTATTTGTATTTATTATGGTATTCCCTTTAGCTGCTGGCAGCAGCTACTCTTCCTGGAGTCTAGCAAAATTAAGGCAGTTCCACATTTTTTTAAACATTACAATACATTCACAACAGATTTTACAACATGTGTGCCCTCAGGCCCCTACTCTACTACCACATATCTACAACACAAAACCCATGTGTACGTGTGTGTATACTGCGTATGTTATAGTGTGTTTGTATGCATGTGTTTGTGCCTATGTTTGTGTTGCTTCACAGTCCCCGTTGTTCCATAAGGTGTATTTCTATCTGTTTTTTAAATGTAATTTTCCTGCTTGCATGAGTTACTTGATGGGCAATAGAGTTCCATTTAGTCATGGCTCTATGTAGTACTGTGCACCTCCCATACTTGGGGACTGTGAAGAGACCTCTGGTGGAATGTCTTGTGGGGTATGCATGGGTGTCCGAGCTGTGTGCCAGTAGTTCAAACAGACAGCTCGGTGCATTGAACATACCTCAACAATACCTCTCACAAATACAAGTAGTGATGAAGTCAATCTCTCCTCCACTTTGAGCCAGAAGAGATTGACATATTATTAATGTTAGCTCTCTGTGTACATCCAAGGGCCATCCGTGCTGCCCTGTTCTGAGCCTATTGGAATTTTCCCTCTTTGTGGCACCTGACCACATGACTGAACAGTAGTCCAGGTGTGACAAAACTAGGGCCGTAGGACCTGCCTTGTTGATAGTTCTGTTAAGAATGCAGAGCAGCGCTTTATTATTGACAGACTTCTCCCCATTCTAGCTACTTTTGTATCAATATGTTTTGACCATGACAGTTTACAAACCAGGGTTACTCCAAGCAGTTAAGTCTCCTCAAATTTCTCAATTACCATATTATTCATTACAAGATTTAGTTGGGGTTTAGGGTTTAGTGAATGATTTGTCCAAAATACAACGCTAAACTTTTAGTTTTTGAAATATTTAGGACTAATTTATTCCTTGCCACTTATTCTGAAACGAACTGCAACTCTTTGTTAAGTGTTGCAGTCATTTCAGTTGCTGTGATAGCTGACGTGTATAGTGTTGAGAGGGTGGGGGAGTAACGGATTACAAGTAATTCGTTACATGTAAGAGATTACAAAAACCGGTAACTGTAATCCGTTACGTTACCAGCAAAAATATTGTAATCAGACTACAGATACTTTTGAAAAACAACATGATTACTTCGAGGACTACTTCTAAATTCAGAAAGGATGTTTGCAAAAAAAATCTTTGACACTTCTCTGTTTTAACATTTTTTATTTAACTATACAAGTCAGTTAAGAACAAATTCTTAATTACAATGACGGCCTACCACGCCAAACCCTAACCCGGACGACGGCATCACCATATTGAGATAAAAATGACGGCACTGGACCTTTTGTAAGGGCTGTCTCTCTCCTCATCCTCGGACGAGGAGAGGAGAGAAGGATCATCAGACCAAAATGCAGCATTCGGGAAATAAGCCATCTTTTTATTTGACACGACGATGGCACGAAACAAAACACTTTCAAATCTACAAAACAAGAAAACGACGTTGACGAAACCTGAACATAAACTTACATAACTAAACGTAAACTCACGGACAGGAAACAGACGACATCAAAATAAACGAACAGCCAAACAGTCCCGTATGGTACATACATTCGACGACACAGGAGACAATCACCCACAAACAAACAGTGAGAACACCCTACCTAAATATGACTCTTAATTAGAGGAGAACGCAAAACACCTGCCTCTAATTAAGAGCCATACCAGGCAACCAAAACCAACATAGAAACAGATAACATAGACTACCCACCCAAAACACATGCCCTGACCATAAACACATACAAAAACAACATAAAACAGGTCAGGACCGTTACACCTTTAAGTTCTTTTAGGTAATGATAGGCTAGCTAGCATGTTTCACATGCAGCAGTGACTCAAGACTCCACTCGACTACACTACATGAACATACAGGACTTGGAAGAGAGTGGGGCTGGAATTCATTGCAGGGCACGTTATAATGTAGCGCACTATAACAGACTTTAAAGGTAATTTACGATTGAGCCGACGTGCACAGTGTTTACCGTGAATGCGATCCCTGAAAACGTCTGGGAAAATGACGCTAAAAGCTGTCACGGGACTAGAATTCAATCTTAGTGCATCACAGCATGGAAAAAGTCAAGAAAACAAGCATGACAATTGTGTTCTTGCTTTGGGCTTACACACTGAAGGAGGGACCAATACAAACACAAACAGTAGACACCTGATTTTAGTGGGCACCTGAATGAAAACGCACCAGATGTGCCTCTTGAGTTAGACCCCACACCAACACCAACACAAGCACACACAGACATGCACACATACACACCCACACATGTACACACACCACAGGAGGCTACTGAGGGGAGGACGGCTCATAATAATGGCTGGAATGGAGTAAATGGAACGGTATCAAACACATGGAAACCACGTGTTTGATGTGTTCAATACTATTTCATTTATTCTGGTTCAGCCATTACAATGAGCCTGTCCTCCCCAATTAAGGTTTCACCGGCCGCATGTGACACGCACACCCACACGCACACGCACACGCACACGCACACGCACACCATTGAGTGATGTCATTGATTACTTGGACACCATACATCAGGGCTGGTGTGAGAGTGTTGCTACTTAACTACAGTGAAGAGCACTGAGCAGCCTGGTGAGTGGTGAAGGGTGAAGCCGCTCTAGTCATTGAGGTCATAACGCCCTCTAATACAGCTAATGATATGGAGAGCAAGCCAAGCAACAGATGTCCTGCTTGGCCTATATACACACACACACACATATGCATGCATGCATTGCATGCGCACGCACACACACACACACACACACACACACACACACACACACACACACACACACACACACACACACACACACACACCTTCATTGAAAATAAGAATTTGTTCTTAACTGACTTGCCTAGTTAAATAAAGGTTAAAAAAAATATATCGGATTACGTTACTGAGTTTGGGGGGTAATCCAAAAGTTATGTTACTGATTACAATTTTGGACAGGTACTGTAACGGATTTCATTTATAAAGTAACCTACCCAACCCTGAGTATACATAGACAAACTGGCTTTACTTAAAGCCAGTGGCATGTCATTAGTAAAGATTGAAAAGGGACCTAGACAGCTGCCCTGGGGAATTCCTGATTCTACCTGGATTTTGTTGGAGAGGCTTCCATTAAAGAACACCCTCTGTTTTCTGTTAGATAGGTAACTCTTTATCCACAATATAGCAGGGGGTGTAAAGCCATAACACATACGTTTTTCCAGCAACAGACTATGACTGATAATGTCAAAAGCCACACTGAAGTCTAACAAAACAGCCCCCACAATCTTTCAAGTCTGTTGTCAATTTGTTTACTGTAAAATAGCATTGTATTTGGTCAAACACAATTTTTTCCAAAAGTTTACTAAAGGTTGATTGGTCGGCTTTTTGAGCCAGTAAAGGAGCCTTTACTATTCTTAGGTAGGGGAATAACTTTTGCTTCCCTCCAGGCCTGAGGGCACACACTTTCTAGTAGGCTTAAATTGAAGATGTGGCAAATAGGACTGGCAATTCCGTCCTCTATTATCCTCAGTGGTGACATCATTATAACCCTGTGTATAATGCAGAACACCAGAACACCTCTTAACCTTCAAATAAGTGGATGATTACAGTAAGCCTGCATTAGTTAAAGGCCCAGTGCAGTCAAAATGTGATTTTCCTGATTAATTTATATTTCCACACTATAAGGTTCTAATAATACTGTGAAATTGTGAAAATTATGATAATGCCCTTGGTGGTATGAAGTTTTGGCCTGCCTGGTGGCATCACCATATTGAGATAAAAATGACGGCACTGGACCTTTAAGTACTTTTAGGTAATGATAGGCTAGCTAGCATGTTTGACATGCAGCAGTGACTCAAGACTCCACTCGACTACACTACATGAACATACAGGACTTGGAAGAGAGTGGGGCTGGAATTCATTGCAGGGCACGTTATAATGTAGCGCACTATAACAGACTTTAAAGGTAATTTACGATTGAACCGACGTGCACAGTGTTTACCGTGAATGCGATCCCTGAAAACGTCTGGGAAAATGATGTTAAAAGCTTTCACGGGACTAGAATTCAATCTTAGTGCATCACAGCATGGAAAAAGTCAAGAAAACAAGCATGACGATTGTGTTCTGGCTTTGGGCTTACACACTGAAGGAAGGACCAATACAAACACAAACAGTAGACACCTGATTTTAGTGGGCACCTGAATGAAAACGCACCAGATGTGCCTCTTGAGTTAGACCCCACACCAACACCAACACACACAGATATGCACACACACCACAGGAGGCTGCTGAGGGGAGGACAACTCATAATAATGGCTGGAATGGAGTAAATTGAACGGTATCAAACACATGGATACCACGTTTGATGTGTTCAATACTTTTTCATTGAGTCTGGTACACACACACACACACACACACACACACACACACACACACACACACACACACACACACACACACACACACACACACACACACACACACACACACACACACACACACACACACACACACACACACACACACACACACACACACACACACATCATTGAGGGATGTCATGGATTACTTGGAGACCATACACCAGGGCTGGTGTGAGAGTGTTGCTACTTAACTACAGTGAAGAGCACTGAGCATCCTGGTGAGTGGTGAAGGGTGAAGCCGCTCTAGTCATTGGGGTCATAACGCCCTCTAATACAGCTAATGATATGGAGAGCAAGCAACAGATGTCCTGCTTGTCCTATACACACACACACACATGTGCATGCGCACACACACACACACACACATGAACACACACACATAAACACACAAATATTAGCCAAAACAAAGACAAGCCACAAGGCCACACCATGTACTTAGGCTTCAGTTAGAGATATCATGCAGAGACAAACATAAAGGCGGGACAGAAAAAGGATCTTTATTTTGTCCATCCTCACGTACAGTGGGCTCCAAAATTACTGGCACCCCTGACTGGCAATGCACAAACAATACCTTAAAAAATACAAACAATCTAATTATAGAGATAAACTCAAAATACCAACATGTGAGAAATACTGTACTTTATTAATGTTTCAATGGAACCCACCAAAATCATACAATTATTTAATATAAATTACATTTGACCAAAATCAAGGTTTCATAATTATTGGCACTCCTCATTTAGTACTTAGTGCAACCACCTCTGGCAAGGATAACAGCATGGTCTTTTCCTGTAATGTTTGACAAGGATAAGGAACACATTTGGAGGGATTTTGGACCCTTCCTCTATGCAGATCCTTTCAAGATCCTTCACATTCTTGGGTTTGCGCTTATCAACTTCCCTCTTCCACTCAGCCCACAGGTTTTCGATTGGATGGAGGTCCGGTGACTGAGATGGCCATGGCAGAACATTGATTTTGTTGTCACAGAACCATTTCTGTGTGGATCTTGAGGTATATTTCGGGTCATTGTCTTGTTGGAAAGTCCACCTACGGCCAAGTCCCAGTCTTCTGGCAATGGCAACCAGATTGTCAGCCAAAATTGCCTGATACTTGGTAGAATTCATTATGCCATCAATCTTAACCAGTGCCCCTGGACCTCTGGAATTAAAGCAGCCCCAAAACATCACTGACCCCCCTCCATATTTCACCGTGGGTATGAGGTGCCTCTCCTTGTATGCATCTCTGTTGCGACGCCAAACATGCCGATGCTGTATCTGAGCAAAAAGTTCAATTTTGGTCTCATCTGACCAGAGCACCTTCTTCCAGTCATAATTTAAATGACGTTTGGTAAACTCCAAGCGCTTGCATCTGTGTCTTGGGGTCAGAAAGGGCTTTCTTCTGGCACAACCCTTCCAAAGAGCCTATGGTTGTGGAGGTGGCGTCTGATGGTGCTTTTTGAAACCTGGTGACCCCAAGACGCCACCAAGGCCTACAATTCTTTCACCGTGATTCTCGGGGATTTTGTTGCTTCTCTCACCATCCTCCTCCCTATCCTGGGGGGGCAAAATGCATTTGCGTCCTCTACCCGTGAGGTTTTCAACTGTTCCATATCTTTTGAATTTTCTTATAATTGCCCTGACAGTGCTTAGTGGTATATTCAATCGTTTGTGGATCTTCTTGTAGCCATTACCAGATTTATGAAGGTCTATGACCATCTGTCTCTTTTGAACTGCTAGTTCTTTTGTTTTCTTCATGGTGTTGGATGACAGCTGGATATTGCATGTGTGTTACCTCATTTTTATATCCTAGTGAAACAGGAAGTGATGTAATGGCTCAATATAGTTCCTTAAGACTTAGATAAACTTAAATAAGTGGAATATAATTTGTGGTTTAATATTGGTAGATGTTATTTACAATAATCTTTAAGGGTACCATTAATTGTGAAACCTTGATTTGGAGGACATTGATTTTTAATTAAATCAATCAATTATTTTGGTCGGTTCCATTGAAACATTAATAAAGTACAGTATTTCTCACATGTTGGTATTTTGAGTTTATCTCTATAATTATATTGTTTATATTTGTTTAAGCATTGTTTGTGCATTGCCAGTCAGGGGTGCCAGTAATTTTGAAGCCCACTGTATCTCTCTAGCTCTGCGTTCCCTCTCTGTCTATCTACAGTGAGCACCAAAAGTATTGGGACAGTGCCACATTTGTTGTTGTTTTGTCTATGAGGTTAAAGTTCAGATTGTCAGCTTTCATTTGAGGGTGTTTAACAGCACTTTTTCCACATAGTCCCCTAAGAATAAAATATGTTTCAAAACACTTCTACATTAATGTGGATTCTACAATGATTACGGATCATCCTGAATGAATCATGAATAATGATGAGTGAGAAAGTTACAGACACACAAATATCATACCCCCAAGACATGCAAACCTCTCACCATTACAATAACAGGGAAGGTTAGCATTTTGATATTTGTGCTTCTGTAACATTCTCACTCATCATTATTCACGATTCATTCAGGATTATCCGTAATCATGGTAGCATCCACATTAATGTTAAAGTGTTTCGAAACATATTCTCTTCTTATTTACAATAAAAGTAATACATTATTTACCATTCATTTCCATTGGGCACAAAATAATCGGAAACACAATAAAAAAAACAGCAAATGCATCCAACAAGTTTGTAGAGTCACAAGCTTGATGTAGTGGGACCAAATACATTTTACTACCTTAATACACAAAAGTAAATTTGTCCCAATACTCTCCTAAAATGGGGGGACTATGTCCCAATACTTTTGGAGCTCACTGTATTTCCCCCAACACATCAGTGAGAGTGGAAGCCACCCTGTTATAGTGGAAATGGTTTCCCATGAGAAACTATGGTACAAGCCAGCCCTCAACTGTTCATTTGAGAGACTACACCCAATGCTGGATCTGAGACACAAAAGGTCGCTAAAGAGAGAGGATTTTGCTCTGTGTTGACATCAAATGAATCATGTTGTAGCTTTAATACAATTGAAAATGATATTGTCTGAGAACCAAAAGCAGAGGTGACAGAGGTAATTAATAATCAGTTATTATATATGTATTACACAGTCGTTACACCGCTGAACTCTGTGCTTCCTTTTTATATTGCAGGAGAACACTTACAGGGCATGAGAGCTAGTCTAAGTCATCTAAGATATAGAACTTTAGCAATCTAACACTAGTTTAAGAGTGTTGTTTTGGCTCTGTACCGACGTCTTGCTTCCGGACAAGCTAAACACCTTCTTTCGTCGCTTTGAGGATAAAACCGGGCCACCGACACGGCCCGCTACCAAGGACTGTGGGCTCTCCTTCTCCGTGGCCGATGTGAGTAAGACATTTAAGCGTGTTAACCCTCGCAAGGCTGCCAGCCGAGACGGCATCCCTAGCCGCGTCCTCAGAGCATACGCAGACCAACTGGCTGGAGTGTTTTACAGACATATTCAATCTCCCCCTATCCCAGTCTGCTGTCCCCACATGATGGCCACCATTGTTCCTGTACCCAAAAAAGCAAAGGTAACTGAGCTAAATGACTATCGCCCCGTAGCACTTACTTCTGTCAACATAAAGTGCTTTGAGAGACTAGTCAAGGATCACCTCTACCTTACCTGACACCCTAGACCCACTTCAATTTGCTTACCGCCCCAATAGATCCACAGACGATGCAATTGCCATCGCACTGCCCTATCCTGAACAAGAGGAATACGTATGTAAGAATGAGGTTCATTGACTATAGCTCAGCATTCAACACTACCTGCCCTCCAGGACACCTACAGCACCCGATGTCACAGGAAGGCCAAAAAGATCATCAAGGACAACGGTCCCAAAATGCTGGGTATTGATCTAGCTCTTCTGGCCAGTCCAGGTGGGTTCTGGTCTTCACCAGTCTGGCCAGTCCAAGTGTGCGGACAGCTGGCGAGGAGGGATGTCCTCCAAGAAGACCAGGATGAGGATGTCCCTGTGCTCCACCCGCAGCCGGTTAGTGACCAGCTTCATCTCCAAAGAGCACCAGTTTCTGAGGAGGTAGTGGCTGCTGACCAAGGAGACGGTCCGGCAGCTGCTGTAAAGACTCTCTGGGATATTGTCCATAATGTCCTTCCCCAGCTGGAGTCTCTGCTGTGCAGCCACAAGCGCAGGAAAGGGGGACCTCCTTGTTGCAGCTTGGGCAGGACCTCCATACCTCCCAGCGCTTGTCTTTCCCGCTGTAGGGCGTAGTACCGGTACCGTCCCATGTTGTTCCAAAATACGACCTCCTCCAACCAGCCGCGAGGGATGTAGAGCAGAGCCAGAAGATAGTGGCCAGCCAGGTGATGTAGCAGAACCACCAGCATGAAAAGCAGGAGGCCCAGAGAGGTGGAGACAAACTAAACGAATTCTGCATCTGCAGGAGGCCCAGAGAGGTGTTGACAAACTAAATTAATCCTGCGTCCGCAGGATTCCCAGAGAGGTGTAGACAAACTAAATTAATCCTGTGTCCACAGGAGGCCCAGAGAGGTGTAGACAAACAAAATGAATCCTGCGTTCACAGAACAATGCACGTGGGCGTATTTGCAACGTAATCCCTCAAAGGTACAGTACCAAAACATGACACTAACTTATTGATTCCGTTTTGCCCAGTTATGAAACCAAGCATTGTCGCAACTGCATTGTAAAAATAAGCTCTTGTATGAGCAGATACCTTTTCAGGGGCTAAGGGTATTCTTCCATTATTGTAAGCTCACTGTTAATAACCAAACGTAATTCTATCTATGACAGTAAGGTCCTTTTCCAAGTAGTCAATCCTGCAGTTGTGAAACATGATCGCAAAACCACTCTGCTGATTGAGATCTACTTCTGTTAAGTTGCAAATCCCTGCACAAGTGTATTCAGACTGGTTAGATCCACAACTAAATCTGAGGGATTCGATTCTAGCTTGAAGCATTGAAGGAACTTAAAAGTAGCTCCCAGCAAAGATGGACTTGCACAGGATCCACTATGTTCAACGATAGCCTCAAAGAACGGCCTCTCACTATCCTGAAAAGACACTGTCTCGCCGTATGCAGGCCCAAGCCTGGGTTCGGGGTACCATTGCCCCCAATAATGAGAGTCATGGGCCTCATGCCAGGGCTGATGTAGAGGTATGTCCGTCCCGAGGTATGCTGCCAAATACACACGTCAGATTGAGCTCAATCTTGGATTCTGGAGGGAACGTCAGGTCTCCAAGAGACATATTCTGTATTGAACCAAGGTGAGCAAAAGATAATGCCTCACTGTTCACCAGTGGATTCAACTCCAGATTGAGGTACTCTAAGCAGTACAGATCAAATACATTTAATTATTGGATTTCAGATATGTGGCATAGGTTTAAAACCTAGAAGGCAAAGTATTTCAAGTCCAGTTCTTCCAGGTTTTTCATGCAACAGAATTGGCTATGATGTATGCTAAGAATATTATTGTACATCAATGAGAATACCTTTAACCACAAGATAGGACTATGTTGAGTTTTACAAAGGGGATGTGAATCTAGTACTGTGCAAAGAAACAGACAAACTCTGGAGATTCCTCAAGACATGGATAAAAGTCCGATCAATAAATATTTGTTGAACATTTTTGAATAGCAGACATTGAGAAGTTGATATGGTCCGTAGTCAATGAAACATAAGAAGTTGAGAGTTGATAGGGTCCATGTGTCACCATGCTCCTGACCGAATTCAAATGATTCCACTTGGCTGACACCCGACTGCAGTAGTTGCATCTGCAGTACATCATTTAGAGGTATGCTAAGAGATGAAATGTTTTTAAAACCTTCAAAATACACCTCTCCCTATTGTCTTCAGACGACGGGAAGTCGAGACAACATCTTGAAGACTATAGAAACTTGGGTCCTCATGAATAGAACCATTAGAGGTTGTGCAGTTTGGCAATGTTGCCTGACAGGTGCAGGGAGTTATTGACATACATAAAACCTCTGACAAGCTGTTTATGGCTACCGTAAGAGTGGTCACCTGTTTCATCCCAGCAAATGCATCTACAGCTATTGCAGAGAACAAACATTGTATTCTTAACTGTTTAAGAGTATGTCAATCTTTGAACGGATTGGAATAAATGGATAAGTTCAAAGAGCAAGTAAGACTCAGTGTCTGAACTTCCGAAAGCGCTCTGCATCTATACCGACTGCCGAAGGTATAGATGCAGATTTGCCTAAGATGAACCTGAAGACACAGCTACAGGAAATGCAGCTCAATATGACAGCTGAGACAGTAGACAGAGACTATAATTGTCCCAGTATCAATGCTGACAGGAAACTTCACCTCACACTTGCACTTCCACACACACACACACACACACACACACACACACACACACACACACACACACACACACACACACACACACACACACACACACACACACACACACACACACACACACCCCCCCCCCCCCCCCCCCCCCCCCAGAGGAAGAACACAGGAGGTTTTAATATAGATTCATCTCAACTCTGTTCTTCAAATTCTTATCTTACAGAAACATCTGTAAGATATCACGTGTTTTTGTTCTACCTTGTTATTTTTAGTACTACATTTTTATTGATTGCTACATTGTTGGGGTTAGAGCTGGCAAGAAAGGCATTTCTCTGTACGTGTGCTCGTGACATTAAAACCTGAAACTTGAATGAAAATGTGACTGTTAAAAGATAACCGAGAAAGAAGCAGCAGTTATAGTTTTCCTGGGAATCTGTTTTTTAAAGGTGAACATCATTTAACTTCAACTCAATACTGTATAAAGAGATGAATAAATGGACTGCCGTCCTTGTCAACCATTTGGGTGTGTGTCTTTAGCGCTCGCTTGATAATGGAAAGAACGTTCCTAGACTGACTTGAACTGACCTAATGTGACCAGATGGCGGTGCTGTGGACTCATGCATGGATTGGACCCTAGATCTGAGGAAATCAAGATCATATCATTCACTACTGTGCATCTTAAACTTTATTGTGAGTACTGAAGTTACATTTAAAAAAATGTACTTACTGTGTCTGAGTGGATTATAGAAGTACAGTAGGTTTACACTCTTTTCTATAATCAAAACATTGAACGATTTGCTGTCCTCTGTACATTATTCAATATTCCAGCAATATTCTTTCATTGAGCATTATAGTACTTCAGTTAAACATGAACAAAAAACAGTATGAAACTCAATATCATTTACATTAGGCAATTACATACATTTCTCTTTATACATCCAGAATGATGAATCCACTGAATTAAAAAGTGTTGTAAATCGATACGAAGGTCAGATTTGCGGAGTGCATCTCTTCAAAATACCACGGTTCTGACAAAGAATGATATAGATACAATTGTAGCATTTCGGAAATAAAGTCAAGGTAGGTATACTGAACAATACTGTATTAAAATACAGGACAGATGTTTTGCCTCCAGAATATCAATAACATGATGTTGGACACCCTGTACAGAAACACATAAACAACATTTAAACATTTGAACAAACCCTTCCATAGAGTGTTATAGATTACAAAGATCCATATTGATATTATCTTGCTTCAATGCACATTTTGAATGGTATAAACAGCCCACAATTTCTTGTTCTACTACTTGACAATCTCTTGATTTTCTACATCACTTGACACCATGTTCCATTTGGCCTCAACAGGACAACCATTTATAAGTAACGCAAACTATAAAGCTCCAGATTATACATTTCATTTAAAATATATACACCACATACTTTCTTAGTAATATTGCACAGAAGGACTCCAATGGATCCAAAGGAGGAATTCCAACGAGGATAGAGCGAAGGGGTACAAATGGGGACAGTTTAGATACATTCACAGCTGCAAGAAGAGGTGGGTCAGGAGAGTTCTGCAGTTGGGTGGGGGACTTGGATGAGTACACAAAATATCACCAGGAAGAGAAATCATCAGAGAATGTGTAAGATGACACAGAGGTACTGTAACTTGAAATGCTCCACCTTAATCTAGTGGGTGTACTTTGACAGGTTGCTGTTTGATGTCTACTTTGGTGGTCTTTACTGAATGAGTTTGATAGACTAATAGACTGTGATTCTTACTGTACCTATGCACTGAAACTGTCATCCTTTTATCATACAGTAGGGGGCAGAAGATAACGCATTATGAATTCACTCGTACACCATACACACACATACACAACCACCACTGTTAAAAACGTATCACACACACACATAGGGAAAAGGAAACAGAGACACACACTTTATACACCGGTAGACATATACACACACACCAGACAGACACATAGCCGATAGGCTACACACACACACACACACACACACACACACACACACACACACACACACACACACACACACACACACACACACACACACACACACACAGAGAGAGAGAGAGAGAGAAAGAAAGAAAGAACAGGTTTATGTGCGGCAGCAGCCAGCAGTCTTCATCTCCTTGTTGACATAGTCTTCAAGCTGAAACTTTGGTTCATCAGGCTCCTTCAGGGACCTGTGCTTCAGCTCTCTGAGAGAAAAGAGAAAAACAAAGGGCATTCAATCTCGTTTCAGCATATTTTACTGCATAGGTTTATTTTGATTCTGTGTTTATTTTTTGAAATCACATGTATGACAAAACAAAAGAGATTGATTGACATGTCATCTCTAGAGAACACAGCAGTGGTAAACATCCTACTCACCTGGCCACAGCTGTAAATGCCAGCTCCACGTTCAGGCCAGATTTAGCACTGGTCTCCATGAAGGGCACACCAAACTCCTGCACAGGGTAGAGTGAGAGTCCACCAAGTTTTAGTGTATTAAGTACCTGGTGTGTTTGTGTGTGTTTTGTGTGTGTGTATGCAATATTGTGAAAAGCCGATAAATAAAACTGTTGCTGACCCCCCCCCCACAAAAAAATCCCCTTGCATGGAAATATCGTTCTATAGATTAATTTGCATAATTTCCGTTACAAGTGCAGCAGGTTGTGAACTCTGAAAACAATGTTTCCACTCTGAGCCTGCCTGCCAGGGTTGGTCTACAAAGCCAAAGCCCCCTGATGGGTGAGGATAATATACAAGGAATTTCTCAAAGCTGCTAATGAGAACCTTGTACCTAGCCGGTGGTGGGGATTCCGGTGGGTTGCCCCCACCCAGGTAGTGGCAGTGCTGGCAACACTAGCTAGGTGCAGTAACCAATGGGGAGGGGTGTCACACTTGGACAATCAGAAAGGGGGCAAATGATTGTGGCCCGTGTGTGTGTTTCAGGGGAAAGGGGTGTATCTGATCTCCATCAGATAGGACTTGATAATGGTTCATCAAAGCTCCCATTTTTTGCAAATTCTTGCTAAATTCTGCATGCTTTCTCAAACAGCTACAACTGCATATGCATTCACACATCAAGTCCTTTCTTGAGTTGGGCTCAGGGATGGAACAACTGTTAAACAACTGAGCTTGTGGTTGTTTGTGGGGGAAAGGGGTCAAGTGTGTGTGTGTGTGTGTGTGTGTGTGTGTGTGTGTGTGTGTGTGTGTGTGTGTGTGTGTGTGTGTGTGTGTGTGTGCGTGTGTGTGTGTGTGTGTGTGTGTGTGTATCCAACATCTGTTGCTATGGGGTAATGATGTTAGGGACACCATATGATGAATCACAATAATTGTTTGCTAAAATAAGAATTGCTTGCCAAAAATGTCATTTTTGTAATGGCAATCCTGGGTATAGATAACAATCCTTCGCATGAACTGCCTACATTATTATGCATTTTATTTGTTCATTGTGGAAATTAAGATACGCACATTTGTTAAATATGTAAATATATATTTTTAGACCTATATATGATACAAAACGAGGTGAGGGCATTGGAAATGCTTTGGCGGTTGATCTGCTTCTGTTCTGTGGGTGACACTGTGTGCTATTTTCCAAGTATTGGTCCCGGTCTCTCGGGCCCTGGGATCCGGGAGAACGGGGTGGTCTGCCGGTCACTAGAATGACAACCCAATTTGGGATGGTGGGGATGGGTTTAGCGGGTGGAACAGTGCAGAACAATTGGAGGTTTACTTGGAGGCAAAGCAAATATTATGGTATAGCTATATGGACACTCAATCACTATGGTACTTTTTAATGGTATGTTTACGAACATACAGTACCAGTCAAAAGTTTGGACACACCTACTGATTCAAGGGTTTTTCTTTATTTTTAACATTATCTACATTGTAGAATAATAGTGAAGACATCAAAACTATGATATAACACATATGGAGTAGTTAAGTAGTATTTATCAAAAAAGTGTTAAACAAATCAAAATATATTTTATATTTGAGATTCTTCAAAGTAGCCACCCTTTGCCTTGATGACAGCTTTGCACACTCTTGGCATTCTCTCAACCAGCTTCATGAGGTAGTCACCTGGAATGTATTTCAATTAACAGATGTGCCTTGTTAAAAGTTAATTGTGGAATTTCTTTCCTTCTTAATGCATTTGAGCCAATCAGTTGTGTTGTGACAAGGTAGGCATGTGTATACAGAAGATAGCCCTATTTGGTAAAAGACCAAGTCCATATTAACGCAATAACAGCTCAAATAAGCAAAGAGAAATTACAGTCCATCATTACTTTAAGACATGAAGGTTTGTCAATGCGTAAAATTTCATGAACTTTGAAAGTTTCTTCAAGTGCAGTCACAAAAACCATCAAGCGCTATGATGAAACTGGCTCTCATGAGGACCGCCACAGGAATGGAAGACCCAGAGTTACCTATATATATACATGTTTCCACTCCAAGAATGAGAACGGTAAATTACTGTAATTAATAAATGCATTGATAGAAATGTATGTAACTAAATTACAGGGATTAACAGTACATTTACTACCTGTGACATATGTAATGGCGAATTGATCAAAATCTAAAATCAATGGGAAAACAACTCATGCAAGGAAACAATGAATGTCCAGCATCACTACTCTGGACGGCTCTGACTTAGAATACGTGGACAACTACAAATACCTAGGTGTCTGGTTAGACTGTAAACTCTCCTTCCAGACTCACATTAAGCATCTCCAATCCAAAATTAAATCTAGAATCGCCTTCCTATATCGCAACAAAGCATCCTTCACTCATGCTGCCAAACATACCCTCGTAAAACTGACCATCCTGCTGATCCTCGACTTAGGCAATATCATCTATAAAATAGCCTCCAACACTCTACTCAACAAATTGGATGCAGTCTATCACAGTGCCATCCGTTTTGTCACCAAAGCCCCATATACTACCCACCACTGAGACCTGTACGCTCTCGTTGGTTGGCCCTCGCTTCATACTCATCGCAAAATCCACTGGCTACAGGTTATCTACAAGTCTCTGCTAGGTAAAGCCCCACCTTATCTCAGCTCACTGGTCACCATAGCAGCACCCACTCGTAGCACGCGCTCCAGCAGGTATATTTCACTGGTCACCCCCAAAGCCAATTCCTAATTTGGTCGCCTTTCCTTCAAGTTCTCTGCTGCCAATGACTGGAACGAACTGCAAAAATCACTGAAGCTGGAGACTCATATCTCCCTCACAGAGCAGCTCACAGATCACTGCACCTGTACATAGCCCATCTGTAAACTGCCCATCTATCTACCTCATCCCCATACTGTATTTATTTATTTATCTTGCTCCTTTGCATCCCAGTATCTCTACTTGCACATTCATCTTCTGCACATCATCATTCCAATGGCCTATTTATTGCCTTAACTCCCTTGGCACATACGGTATATAGACTTTTTCTACTGTATTATTGACTGTATGTTTGTTTATTCCATGTGTAACTCTGTGTTGTTGTATGTGTCGAACTGCTTTGCTTTATCTTGGCCAGGTCGCAGTTGTAAATGAGAACTTGTTCTCAACTAGTCTACCTGGTTAAATAAAGGTGAAATTAAAAATAAAAAAATAAAAAAATGTGCAAGAATTGGCGGGAGATAGCTGAGCCATTCTTGAGAGACTCGCCAAAATCTTTGCCACACACCCCTCCCCTTCTTCTTGTCTCAACCTTTAAAAATTATACTCAAGTATTGCGGGCTTCCCAAATAGGCATAGGCCTACAAGCTTGTGATTTCAAACAATCCACAGCTATTTTTTTAAAGAAGTTAATGGTCCTTGATTTCTCTGTCATGCTTTCTGGTGAAGTATTTTGAATGATTTCATGTATTTCTGTATAGACAGGAGGAATTATATAATGTTGGCAAATGTATTTCCATTTACTTTCCTCTTGGACCCCCCGCTATGCCATTTCTCTCCTTTTTTATTTGTTTTCATATCAACTTTCTTTAGTTGTCCAGAAGCCAAAGGCACAATCCTTGTCATATTATCAACCCATCCTAGTTGTTGCATCTTTAGATTCCCCCTTTTTCTAAGTTTGTAACAGAGATTTTAATCTCTGCCGCATATGGAACTGCTATCAGGTCCTCTGTTTAGAATGGTGGTTTCCCAGGTGTGCTGTTTAGAATGGTGGTTTCCCAGGTGCTCTGTTTAGAATGGTGTTTTCCCAGGTGCTCTGTTTAGAATGGTGGTTTCCCAGGTGTGCTGTTTAGAATGGTGTTTTCCCAGGTCCGCTGTTTAGAATGGTGTTTTCCCAGATGCGCTGTTTAGAATGGTGTTTTCCCAGGTGCGCTGTTTAGAATGGTGTTTTCCCAGGTGCTCTGTTTAGAATGGTGTTTTCCCAGGTGCGCTGTTTAGAATGGTGTTTTCCCAGGTGCTTTGTTTAGAATGGTGTTTTCCCAGGTGCTCTGTTTAGAATGGTGTTTTCCCAGGTCCGCTGTTTAGAATGGTGGTTTCCCAGGTGTGCTGTTTAGAATGGTGGTTTCCCAGGTGTGCTGTTTAGAATGGTGTTTTCCCAGGTGTGCTGTTTAGAATGGTGTTTTCCCAGGTGTGCTGTTTAGAATGGTGTTTTCCCAGGTCCGCTGTTTAGAATGGTGTTTTCCCAGGTGTGCTGTTTAGAATGGTGGTTTCCCAGGTGTGCTGTTTAGAATGGTGGTTTCCCAGGTGTGCTGTTTAGAATGGTGTTTTCCCAGGTCCGCTGTTTAGAATGGTGTTTTCCCAGGTGTGCTGTTAAGAATGGTGGTTTCCCAGGTGTGCTGTTTAGAATGGTGTTTTCCCAGGTGTGCTGTTTAGAATGGTGGTTTCCCAGGTGTGCTGTTTAGAATGGTGGTTTCCCAGGTGTGCTGTTTAGAATGGTGTTTTCCCAGGTGTGCTGTTAAGAATGGTGGTTTCCCAGGTGTGCTGTTTAGAATGGTGTTTTCCCAGGTCCGCTGTTTAGAATGGTGTTTTCCCAGGTGTGCTGTTTAGAATGGTGTTTTCCCAGGTGTGCTGTTTAGAATGGTGGTTTCCCAGGTGTGCTGTTTAGAATGGTGGTTTCCCAGGTGTGCTGTTTAGAATGGTGTTTTCCCAGGTCCGCTGTTTAGAATGGTGGTTTCCCAGGTCCGCTGTTTAGAATGGTGTTTTCCCAGGTGTGCTGTTAAGAATGGTGGTTTCCCAGGTGTGCTGTTTAGAATGGTGGTTTCCCAGGTGTGCTGTTTAGAATGGTGTTTTCCCAGGTCCGCTGTTTAGAATGGTGTTTTCCCAGGTGTGCTGTTTAGAATGGTGTTTTCCCAGGTGTGCTGTTTAGAATGGTGTTTTCCCAGGTGTGCTGTTTAGAACACTGTTTTCCTGCAAATTTCATTTTGGCAAATGTTTGAAAATGACGGTTTATTGGCTTTCTCATTACATGAGTCACATGTTCTGGTAAGATGCATTACCATAATCTAAATGTGATTTCTGTCATTCTGAACACCGTGGGTGGATGCACTAATGTGTTATGCACTCAATGCATATGGGTCTAGTAAATTTCTTAAATGGCCGGTAAATTAAAATCTTCCCAGTCATCTTGTCCGGTGCCACATTTTCCTGACAGAAACCCTGATGTGTGCCTGTGTGCGTGCGTGACAGAGGAGTTTTACTGTGTGTGTGTGCGAGAGAGTTTTTTAGGGAATTATTTACGTTATTATTACACAGTCTGACAATACCAAGGGTATCTGACGTCCGTTTCCCTTACAGCCATGCACAGTAATTTACTGTTACAAGCCTGTGAACTCAGAGCGTACCGATGTGAAAAATTCATTTTGCGAACTCACTTCAAAGACGCCAAACAAGGCCTCCCGAGTGGCGCAGTGGTCTAAGGCACTGCATCGCAGTGCTAGCTGTGCCACTAGAGATTCTGGGTTCGAGTCCAGGCTCTATTGCAGCCGGCCGCGACCGGGAGACCCATGGGGCGGCGCACAATTGGCCCATCGTTGTCCGGGTAATAGGAGGGTTTGGCCGGCAGGGAAGTCCATGTCCCATCTCACACTAGTGACTCTTGTGGTGGGCCGGGCACAGTGCACACTTACACAGTCGTCAGGTGTATGGTGTTTCCTCCGACACATTGGTGCAGCTGGCATCCGGGTTAGGTGGACATTATGTCAAGAAGCAGTGCGGCTTGGTTGGGTTGTGTTTTGGAGGACGCATGGCTCTTGACCTTCATTTCTCCCGAGTCCGTACGGGAGTTGCAGCAATGAGACAAGACTGTAACTACCAATTGGATACCATGAAATTGGGTAAAAAAAGAAGAGAGAAAAAAGACTCCGAACAATAACAACAGAAGGTGCACCTATGAATAAATAAGTAGAGATCAAGACACACCCGGACTGTCACCTGTCTATGCAAACTAAAATAGATCGAAACCTAGACATCAAAAGGGTCAATACTGTGTGATTGAGTTTTTGTGTATTTTCTCTCCTAACAGCTCACCTTGGCCAGTTTCTCTCCCTCCTCTCTCTTCACCACTCTCTCGTGTGTTGCATCAGCCTGTAAGAGATCAGAAACATCTCCTGAAAACATTCTCTCCTTTCATCTATTCTCTGTTTCATCCTCTACTCCCACTAACAGCATCCTCCCCTTTATTTTCTGCAGAGACACATATATCTACCTCCTTTCGCGCTCTCTCCATTCATAGTAATGCACTCATCATCCATCCATCAATATCTACCTCGTTCTTTCTCTCTCTCAAGTCATAGTAATGTACTTATTATCCATCCATCCATCCATTCGTCCGCTCATTCATCCGTCCGTCCTTTCAGTGGGGGGGGGGGGGGGGGGGGGGGGTGACCTTGTTCCCCAGCAGCATTAGCACCACGTCCTGCTGAGCGTACTCATGGATCTCTGTCAGCCATGCCTGGAGAGAGGGAGAGAGAGAGGGAGAGAGAGAGGGGCAGACAGACAGAGAGAGAAGTAATGAGAGAGAGAGAGATATGTGAATCGTTTCAGGAAACTAGGCGTATGTTGCACATCACTGCTTCACAGGAGGGGCATTTGAATGTAAACAGATTTTTTGTTGTTGTCAGAAATGCCTTCCGGAACATGTGAACTATCATGTGCCTTAATAACAAACTTGTATTCCATCCGTAAATACTAATAAAATGGGCGTGGTTATGGCATTGAACTGAGCGGATTCGTTTTTAGTGCTCTCATGACAATTTCGGCTAAACTTCTTTTCATCTCTTCTTTTATATCCTCGTAACACGAACAGCAATTGTCTTGGACAATTTCAGGCGTATCTACATCCTTGATGAATCGACTTAAACATAGTCCTCCTAAAACAAGAAGAACATCTTGCATCAACAATGTGGTCCAGGCTAGGCCAGTTAGCCCTGCTAATTCAGCCAGCTCTACTAACACAGTTAGCCCTGCTAATTCAGCCAGCTCTACTAACACAGTTAGCCCTGCAAGCTCCTCACACCACGAGTCCGACATGGCTACCAACGATGTAGACGACCTAAACCAGAAGCAGAACCAAGGGGTTTTGGGAGGGAGGACTTTTCCACCAAACTCGAAGGTGTCCTAACAGGGATTAGTGAACGTGACCTTCAAGCCTACTCCACATGCTTGGACGAAGCAGGGGAACGCATTAGCATGGTGGAAGATACTGTCGTCACTGTCAAAATACCGACCGAAAAGTTTGGAAAAACATATGGCGGACCTTACTTCAAAACTAAGCTCGCTCGACAATCTACACAGGTAGTCTAATTTAAGACTGGTTAATCTACCTGAAAAAGTGGAAAATGGTGACGCAGTTGCATTTCTCGAGAGTTGGCTTCCCGAGGCATTGGGGCCGGACAACTGCGCATTGAAAGAGCCCATTGGCTTCTGGCTCATACAAGCTTGAGAAACCACCTCTCTCCTTGAGTCCTTATCATGATGTTTCTCAACTTTCAAGACAAAGTCAGAGTGATGCGGAAAGCCAGGGCTATGGGCAAGGTGATGCACAGGGACCAAGAGATCATGTTCTTCCCTGACCTATCTGAGTGGCGCAGCAGTCTAAGGCACTACATCTCGGTCCTAGAGGCGTCACCATAGACCCTGGTTCAATCCCGGGCTGTATCACAACCGGCCGTGATTGGGAGTCCCATAGGGGGTGCACAATTTGCACAGAGTCGTCCGGGTTAGGGGAGGGTTTGGCCGGGGTAGGCTGTCATTGTAAATAAGAATTTGTTCTTAAATGACTTGCCTAGTTAAATATAGGTTAAATAAAACCTGCACCGAAAAAGAAAAGTTTACGACGGGGTCACACGCCAGCTCAGGTCAACATTGCCTATGGAATAGCCTTCTCAGCTAAACTACGTCTGACTTAATGGATGGTCACACGAGTTCGCATCTCCCTCTCAAGCCGAGGTGTTCATCCGTGGCACACATGAATCTTCTTCCTAGTTGTGTTTCCGCTGTGAAGTTTACCACCACTCTGGACTAGGGAGAATTAAACCTTCTTGGATTATGTGAAGAGGAAAGCCCATAAAATTGTCAGAGACTCCAGTCACCCAAGTCATAGACTGTTTTCTCTGTTACCGCACGGTGTCACGACTTCCGCCGAAGTCGGTCCCTCTCCTTGTTCGGGCGGCGTTCGGCGGTCGACGTCACCGGCTTTCTAGCCATCACCGATCCACTTTTCATTTTCCATTTGTTTTGACTTTGTCTTACACACTTGGTTTCAATTCCCCAATTACTTGTTCATTATTCAACCCTCTGTTCCCCCATGTTTGTTTGTTGTATTCCGGTCCTATGTGTGGGCTTAGTATTTTCTTCATGTATTTTGTAAGATTGAGTAAAATTACTTTTATTACTCATCTATGCTGTCCTGCGCCTAACTCCTCTGCACCAGCTACACACAGACGCTTTACACACGGCAAGCGGTACCGGAGCGCCAAGTCTAGGACCAAAAGTCTCCTTAACAGCTTCTACTCCCAAGCCATAAGACTGCTGAACAATTCATCAAATGGCCACCGGACTATTACATTGACCCCCCCCCACACCCTCCATTTGTTTTGTACACTGCAGCTACTTGCTGTTTATTATCTATGCATAGTCCTTTTACCCCTACCTACATGTACAAATTACCTCAACTAACCTGTACCCCCGCACACTAACTCCTGTATATGTCCTCATTATTGTTATGCTATTGTGTTACTTTTTATTATTATTATTATAATATATTTTTTACTTTAGTTTATTTTGCTAAATATTTTCTTAACTCTTCTTGAACTGCACTGTTGGTTAAGGGCTTGTAAGTAAGCATTTTACGGAAAGGTCTGCCCTACAACCTCCTCTGACCACTTTAGAAACGCTTTCTGTTAATATGTGTTATGGGTGAATGGTCGCTACTCATAAAGACAGCTCTGATAGTAAGAGACTTCAGTGGATATAAGATATTCAGGAAGATATTTCAACGGAGGGGGTATGATATGCTCTAGAGCTTAGATACAGACAATAAACACCCACCTGAGATTGTTGCTTTTAAGCTCCACAAATGTGACCGTAATATCCCAGACCTGTGTGTTAAATGTAACACGCATTTTTGAACGTTGTATCATTGCCTGTGGGAATGTGTTGAGATACAACAGTTTTGGGGCTCAGTACTGCACTATACCTCTACTCCAATATCTCCAATCCCTAAACTTTGCATCCTAAATCTTTACCCATATCACTTTACATAGGAGAGAGAAGAAAATGGTTGACCTCTGTCTATTACAAGCTCGACGTTCAATTGCTCTCCACTGGAAGTATGTCAGTTCCCCCTCACTTGGTCATTGGTTAAAATAATTAACGTCAAGCCTGGCTCTTGAAAAAAAAGAATACAATTGTTCAATTACGAGTCTAGTTAGTTTAGCCACGGAAAAAGCCAGGAACCTTCCCGCTAGCCATGATTGTCTGAGATAATGGATGGGCTGGACATGGCAGGGGATGAGTTTGGATTGGTCTGCCATGTAGCATGCTTCTGTCTATAACGTGAGCTGTTCAGTATGTGTTGATAGTCCTTTCTACCGTGCAGTTTTTGAAAGATATAATATTAGACATCGATAACTACACAAGTGTTGCAACTTTTCTCAACAACATTGATGCCCTGAATTTAGCAGGTGCTATCCACAGATCAGTTGGAAAAAGTGATGGGCTACTTTCTGACACGTTAATATGTAAAGGACCTTATATTTAACTAACAAATGATGGGTGAATATGCATACAAATTGCATGTAGCCTATCTGTCTTCAGCCAAAATAAATGTTGGGGAGTTTCAAAGAAGAGAAAGTGCACGACGGTGTGATCACATCCAACGTGGATCAAAAAAGCTACTTTCTGAAATCATCCTACAGAGATTCATCCAGGTCAGATTTGTTACTTCTTTACATGATCGGACAGAGCAGATTTTACTGCCTATATAGCAACAAAAATGATGACATAGGCTCTGTTAAAAAAAAATAACTTTATTGTTATATGACAGAGGTTCCACCCATTTGTGACACTCAAAATATCTGTTGTATTTTATTCTGTTATCTTCCATTATATTACTTCTAACTCTACAATATAGACCCTATGTGTGTTAACTGTGGTCACGGCTTGGGGATGTATGCTAACCGCGTCACTATGTACGCTAACCGCGTCACTATGTACGCTAACCGCGTCACTATGTATGCTAACCGCGTCACTATGTATGCTAACCGCGTCACTATGTATGCTAACCGCGTCACTATGTATGCTAACCGCGTCACTATGTATGCTAACCGAGTGAATTTTGGAACGCATCCTCATTTTAATTTATTTTATTTTATTTAACCTTTATTTAACTAGGCAAGTCAGTTAAGAACAAATTCTTATTTACAATGACGGCCAACTTGTAAAGCCCACTGGCCAAACCCTCCCGTAACCCAGACGATGCAGGGCCAATTGTGCGCCGATCTATGGGACTCCCGATCACAGCTGGTTGTGATACTCCCGTGATCGAACCTGGGTCTGTAGTGACACCTCTAGCACGGCGATGCAGTGCCTTAGAGGGCTGTGCCACACGGGAGGCTAATTGCTAATGAATGTGAAGAAATGAAAGTAGTGGAAGGTCTGAATTTAAACAAGAGGAATTTAGAATATGCAGCTGTCAGGTTACCTTGACAACAGTTGCCACAACAGGGTCAATGTTAAATGTCTCTTTCTCTTTCCCGACAAAAGCAATGGCTATATAAAAGGTGCGTGCTGACAAGAAAGAGGTAAAAATAGGTCTGTTTGAAAGAAACAGTTGTCACCCCTGTTCTCAGTTTGAGTAGTGCACTACAAGCATCTTCCTTTCTCCTACCCCATAATATGTCTTATTTTAAATACAGGTTAGTGGTCCCTGGCCGCCCTTTTAGCTCTTCTGGTTAAATAGAGGTTAGCGTCTCTGGGGAACCATGACAGATGAAGGAAACCAGTCAAACACGCCACCATTACTCTTTCTATGAATCCCTCTGTTTACACATCCCTCTCTATCATTTCATTATCTGTGCATTAGGATGGTCCACTCCATTAGGATGGTCCACTCCATCTCTTCTCTCTCTTCTATTTACTCTCTCACTCTCCATCTTGCTTTCTCTCCCTCTCTCATCTAAGGCAGCTCCAATCATCCGTGCTTCATATCCCTCGTTCCTCAGCACTTAACGCCAGCGGTCTTCCTACGATCTGATTGGGAGCCTCGGGCACACCTGAAAGCAGTAGAGGCTTATGGGACACGCTTTGTGACACTGTTCCTGTGATTAGTTTTGATGGCA
Organism: Salvelinus fontinalis; assembly: GCF_029448725.1. Lineage (NCBI taxonomy): Eukaryota > Metazoa > Chordata > Actinopteri > Salmoniformes > Salmonidae > Salvelinus > Salvelinus fontinalis. Next base: position 21,749,870 of record NC_074665.1, read on the forward strand.
GGAGGCTGAATAGAGGGAGAGGGAGATGAGAAAAGAAGTGAGTGAACACATGAGCTAGCCATTTGTCCTGCTGGGCTGTCTCCTTCTCTACCTGTTAGAGCAGAGCTCCATGTGAAACTCCTGCTAATGACAGCAGCGTTCTCTTATCTTATCACAGGGTGCTGGTCTACATGAGTGTTTTTCATTAACCCACATAATGAGACATATTGTCAGTTATGGTAATTACTTTCCATTAGGTCTACTGTAGATCTGTGGCAGAGTGATCAGTGCTGGGAGGGAGGGTTGCTTGTGTTTAGAGATTGTGACCACATCTATCGCAGAGTGTCTGAGTAAGTGCCTGCGTGTGTCCGCGTGCACGCCTGCGTGTAGCTTTAATTAACAGAAAGTAACAAACGAAAATAACCCAAAACTATATTTGAAAGTATACTGTATCTCTGTCTTCCATCTCACTCCTTAGTAGCCACTATCCTATCACTGTGATGAGACCATGGATGGATGAATAAGCAAGCCAGCTCTACCTCTCGCCTGGAGCGTCTCTCTCCTCTACACAAGCATCAAACCAAGGTTACCACGGTCATCGAGGGGTAAGGGGGAGGAGGGAGAGGAAGAGAGAGAAAGAGAGAGGGTGGGTGATAAAGAGAGAGAGAGCAGGGATTCTAAATAACAAAGGAACAATATTTGATAGTTTTTAATTCAAATGGTCAACAAAAAATATATAAGCTTCTTAGCAAAGGGAAATGTATCAAGCAAGAATTTTGACAGGACTGTCTGGGAGTGTTGTGAGCAGGGAGGGGAAAACTGAAAATGTGCTGTTATTGGCAGAGGTTTGGAACTCTCTTTCTTATTGGTCTATTAACTAATTTACAGCATGGGGATGTCACCATGGAAGGCCAAAACTCCATTTCACCAAAAGAGTCTGAAATTTAAGGCGATCTTTTCAAATAGCTTTTACACTAAAAGGGCATTATCATAATTTTCACAATTTCACAGTGCAACCTACAGTGCTTTCATAAAGTATTCAGATCCCTTTACTTTTTCCACATTTTGTTACTTTACAGTCTTATTCTAAAATGTATTCAATTAAAAAAAAACTCTTCATCAATCTATACACAATACCCCAGAATGACAAATCGAAAATAGGTTTCACAAATTTTTGCAAATGTATTAAAAAATAACAACAGAAATACCTTATTTACATAAGTATTCAGACCATTTGCTATGAGATTCTAAATTGAACACAGGTGCATCCTGTTTCCATTGATCATCCTTGAGATGTTTCTACAACTTGATTGGAGTCCACCTGTGAAAAATTCTATTGATTGGACATGATTTGGAAAGGCGCACATCTGTCTATATAAGGTCCCACAGTTGGCAGTGCATGTCCTAGAGCTGGCCGCCCGGCCAAACTGAGTAATCGGGGGAAAAGGGCCTTGGTCAGGGAGGTGATCAAGAACCCAATGGTCACTCTGACAGAGCTCCAGAGTTGGGAGATGAGAACCTTCCAGAAGGACAACCATCTCTGCAGCACTCCACCATGGTAGAGTGAGCAGACGGAAGCCACACCTCAGTGAAAAGCACACAACAGCCCACTTGGAGTTTGCAAAATGCACCTAAAGGACTCTCAAACCATGAGAAATAAGATTCTCTGGTCTGATGAAACCAAGATTGAACTCTTTGGCCTGAATGCCAACAGTCATGTCTGGATGAAACCTGGCACCATCCCTACGGTGAAGCATGGTGGCGGCAGCATCATACTGTGGGGATGTTTTTCAGCGGCAGGTTTATAAAAAAATATATTTAACCTTTATTTAATTAGGCAAGTCAGTTAAGAACAAATTATTATTTAAAATGACGGCCTACCAATAGGCAAAATAAATACAATATAAATATAGGACAAAACACATATCACAACAAGAGAGACAACACAACACTACATAAAGAGAGACCTAAAACAGCATAGCAAGGCAGCAACACATGACAACACAACATGGCAGCAGCACAAAACATGGTACAAACATTATTGGGCACAGGCAACAGTACAAAGGGCAAGAAGGTAGAGACAACAATACATCACACAACGCAGCCACAACTGTCAGTAAGAGTGTCCATGACTGAGTCTTTGAATGAAGAGATGGAGATAAAACTGTCCAGTTTGAGTGTTTGTTGCAGCTCGTTCCAGTCGCAAGCTGCAGCGAACTGAAAAGAGGAGTGACCCAGGGATGTGTGTGCTTTGGGGACCTTTAACAGAATGTGACTGGCAGAACGGGTGTTGTATGTGGAGGAGGAGGGCTGCAGTAGATATCTCAGACAGGGGGGAGTGAGGCCTAAAAGGGTTTTATAAATAAGCATCAACCAGTGGGTCTTGTAACGTGTATACAGAGATGACCAGTTTACAGAGGAGTATACAGTGCAGTGATGTGTCCTATAAGCAGCCTGGGTGGCAAATTTGATGGCCGAATGGTAAAGAACGTCTAGCCGCTCGAGAGCACTCTTACCTGTCGATCTATAAATGATGTCTCCATAATCTAGCATGGGTAGGACGGTCAACTGAATCAGGGTTAGTTTGGCAGCTGGGGTGAAAGAGGAGCGATTACGAGAGAGGAAACCAAGTCTAAATGTAACTTTAGCCTGCAGCTTTGATATGTGCTGAGAGAAGGACAGTGCACCGTCTAGCCGTACTCCCAAGTACTTGTACGAGGTGACTACCTCCAGCTCTAAACCCTCAGAGGCACTGTAGTAATAACACCTGTGGGAGGAGGGGCATTCTTCTCACCAAACCACATCACCTTTGTTTTGGAGGTGTTCAGAGCAAGGTTAAGGGTAGAGAAAGCTTGTTGGACACTAAGAAAGGTTTGTTGTAGAGCATTTAACACAAAATCCGGGGAGGGGCCAGCTGATTATAAGAATGTATCATCTACATATAAATGGATGAGAGAGCTTCCTACTGCCTGAGCTATGTTGTTGATGTAAATTGAGAAGACTGTGGGGCCTAGGATCGAGCTTTGGAGTACTCCCTTGGTGACAGGCAGTGGCTGAGACAGCAGATTTTCTGACTTAAATTCTTGCGACTATAGGGGGTGCTGTTTCAAATTAGCATAATTGTCTCTACAGATGAAACGGCTTCCTACTCAATTCTTGATCGTACAATATGCATATTATTACTATTATTGGATAGAAAACACTCTCTAGTTTCTATAGGTGTTGGAACTCATTCTACAGCAATTTCCCTGACATGGAGTCAGATTTCACACATTTTGGCCCCTGATCTGGAGTCAGTTTAAAGGCCACTGTGAATGCTATAAGGATACGGACACTGCTTACGTCTTCCCCTGGATGCCTTTACGTGATGACGCTTTGAACGGTATCGATTGCGCAATCACAGCCACTATAAATGAAAAAAACCTGTAGGTAGGAACTCTTTTCCAGATGCACCGGGCGCGCGGTGGACACCGACCTGCTATTTTTCCAAGCATTAGTGTAGGCAGTAATATTTCTCCGGTCATGTTTCTACTCGTTATAGGAGTTAAAAACATCATAAGGTAGTTAATTTGAACCGTTGTATAGCAATTTATATCCTTTTAGTGCAATTTTGAGGCATTGCTTTGTTGTGAACTTTGACGCGCTGGGCACATTTCGGGCTCCCGGTCGTACGTTAGTGGGCATTTCGACGGACAAGTGGACATCTTTCGACCAAAAGAAGATTAGACCCAAGAAAGGATTCTTTGCCCAAGATTCTGATGGAAGAACAGCTCACAGTAAGAACAATTTATGATGATAAATCGTGTTTCTGTCGATAAATGTTAAACGTTTATGTCGCCATCTTGTTTGCTATAGCTTCGCTTGGCGCAACCTGTATTGAAAAGTAAGGATAATTTAAAAAATGTAAATCAGCGATTGCATTAAGAACTAATTTGTCTTTCGATTCCTGTCAACCCTGTATTTTGTAGTCAAGTATATGATTAGCTACTGATTAAACTAGATCACTCAAAGATGGCGACCGACTTTACCAGGCTTGTTTTGCTACTATTTTCATTGTATAACCACGTTTTTTTATGGCTAAATATGCACATTTTCAAACAAACTGTATATGTATTTTGTAATATGATGTTACAGGAGTGTCATCTGAAGAATTCTGAGAAGGTTAGTGAAAAAATTTATATATTTTGGCGATGTTTACGTTATCGCTCTCTTTGGCTAGAATCAATGCTCTGGTAACGTTTGCATACGTGGTATGCTAATATAACGATTTATTGTGTTTTCGCTGTAACACACTTAGAAAATCTGAAATATTGTCTGTAATCACAGGATCTGTGTCTTTCGATTAGTGTATGCTGTGTATTTTTACGAAATGTTTGATGATTAGTAATTAGGTAAACACGTTGCTCTATGTATTTATTCTAGTCCATTTGTGACGGTGGGTGCAATTGTAAACTATGATATCTACCTGAAATATGCACATTTTTCTAACAAAACCTATCCTATACCATAAATATGTTATCAGACTGTCATCTGATGAGGTTTTTTCTTGGTTAGTGGCTATCAATATCTTAGTTTAGCCGAATTGGTGATAGCACCTGATGGAGTAAGAAACTGATGGAGTTAGAAAAGTGGTGTCTTTTGCTAACGTGGTTAGCTAATAGATTTACATATTTTGTCTTCCCTGTAAAACATTTTAAAAATCTGAAATGGTGGCTTTATTCACAAGATCTGTATCTTTCATTAGGTGTCTTGGACTTGTGATTTAATGATATTTAGATGCTACTACTTAATTGTGACGCTATGCTAGGCTATGCTACTCAGTGTGGGGGGGGGGGTGGGGGGTGCTCCCGGACCCGGGGTAGATACTCGTGAAAGGTTAATACACCGCACTCTTTGAGAGAGGTAGTTAGCAAACCAGCCCAAAGACCACTTATAGACACCAATACTCCTTAGCCGGCCCAAAAGGCCGGCCCAAAAGAACGGAATGGTCTACTGTATCAAAAGCTTTGGCCAAGTCAATAAAAAAAGCAACACAATATTGCTTAGAATCAAGGGCAATGGTGACATCATTGAGGACCTTTAAGGTTGCAGTGACACATCCATAACCTGAGCGGAAACCAGATTGCATACCCGGAAGAATACTACTGACATCAACAAAGCCAGTCAGTTGATTATTGACAAGTTTTTCCAACACTTTTGATAAAACAGGGCAAAATAAAAATTGGCCTATTACAGTTAGGATCAGCTTGATCTCCCCCTTTAAATAAAGGTTGAACCGTGGCTGCCTTCCAAGCAATGGGAACCTCCACAGAAAGGAGAGACAGGTTAAAAAGGTTGGGGATAGGCTTGGTGATGATAGAGGCAGCAACCATAAAGAAGAAAGGGTCTAAACCATCTGACCCAGATGTTTTTTTGGAGTCAAGTTTAAGTAGCTCCTTTAGCACCTCGGACTCAGTGACTGCCTGCAGGGAGAAACTTTGTAGCAGGGCAAGGGAAAAAGAGGGAGTAGCATCGGGGATAGTCGCATTAGAAGGGTGGGAGATGAGGAAATGTTGGACGGGCAAGGAGGCATGGCTGAGTGAAATAGGAATCCTGACTTAATGAAGTGGTGATTAAAGAGCTCAGCCATGTGCTTCTTGTCAGTAACAACCACATCATCCACATTAAAGGACATGGACAGCTGTGAGGAGGAGGGTTTATTCTCCAGGTCTTTAATTTCTTATGGCTGGGGGGCAGTATTGAGTAGCTTGGATGAATAAGGTGCCCAGAGTAAACTGCCTGCTACTCAGGCCCAGAAGTGAAGATATGCATATTATTAGTAGATTTGGATAGAAACCACTCTGAAGTTTCTAAAACTGTTTGAATGATGCCTGTGAGTATGGCAGGCAAAAACCTGAGAAAAACCCAACCAGGAAGTGGGATTTTTTGATGTGGGTAGTTTTCAATTGAATGCCTATAGAGTATCTAAATGGTTAGGACCCAGATTGCAGTTCCTATGTCTTCCACTAGATGTCAACAGTCTTTAGACATTGTTTCAGGCTTGTTTTCTTAAAAATGAATAAGAATGAGACCTTTCTTTCAGTGGACTGAGGATGAATGCTGAGCTGGTTTGTGCGCGTGACCGATTTCACACCCTTCGTTGTTTTTCCTTTCTATTGAATACGCTATTGTCCGGTTGAAATATTATCGATTATTTAGACAATTGACAACCTGAGGATTAATTATAAACATAATTTGACATGTTTCGACGAACTTTACCCGTACTATTAGGATGTATTCGTCTGCATGTTTTGACAGCCTTGGAGCCAGTGGATTACTGACCAAAGCGCGCAAACAAAACAACGTTTTTGGTATATAAATAGGGACTTTATCGAACAAAACAAACATTTATTGTGTAGCTGGGATTCTTGTGACTGCAACCATACAAAGATCTTCAAAGGTAAGTGATTAATTTTGTCGCTATTTCTCACCTTTGTAATTCCTGTACTTGGTTGTAAAATGTTTGTATGCTTTTGTAAGCGGGGTGCTGTCCACAGATAATCGCATGGTATGCTTTCGCCGTAAAGCATTTCTGAAATCTGACAAAGCAGCTGGATTAACAAGAAGTTAATATTTAAGCCGATGTATAACACTTGTAATTTTTATGAATGTTTATTATGACTATTTCTGTATTTTGAATTTGGCGCCCTGCAATTTCACCGGATGTTGTCGAGGTGGTCGTTAGCGGAACGCCTGCGCCAGAAAGGTTAACATTACCACTGAAAATATCAAAAAAGAAGGTCCAAGCATCTTCAACAGAAGGGATCAAGCTGATTCTATACCAATTTACAGATACTAGGAGGTACTGGGAGACTTGTCAGGATCACGGCAAAGATGAACGGAGCAAAGTACAGAAAGATCCTTGATGAAAACCTACTCCAAAGCGCTCAGGACCTCAGACTGGTTCACCTTCCAACAGGACAATGACCCTAAGCACACAGCCAAGATAACGCAGGAGTGGCTTCGGGACAAGTCTCTGAATGTCCTCGAGTGGCCCAGCCAGAGCCCGGACTTGAACCCGATCGAACATCTCTGGAGAGACCTGAAAATAGTTGTGCAGCGATGCTCCCCATCCACCCATCCAACAGAGCTTGAGAGGATCTGCAGAGAATGGTAGAAACTCCCCAAATACAGGTGTGCCAAGCTTGTAGCATCATAACCAAGACTAGTGGCTGTAATCGCTGCCAAAGGTGCTTCAACAAAATACTGAGTAAAGGGTCTGAATACTTATGTAAATGTGATTAAAAAATATATATATATTTCCAAAAATGTCTAAAAACCTGCTTTTGCTTGGTCAGTATGGGGTATTGTGTGTAGATTGATGAGGGAAAAAACAATTTAATCAATTTTAGTATAAGGCTGTAACCTAACAAAATGTGGAAAAGTCAAAGGGTCAGAATACATTCCGAAGGCACTGGACACACCGCACACGCACACGCACACACACACGCACACGCACACGCACACGCACACACACACACACACACCCACATTCCATAGATGATGTCATTGTATCTCATTGTGCTTATTTAATATTGCTACACGTATGCACTGCATAATCTCATGTTAATTTCTTTACCTTTTCTATACTTATCAAAGCAACATGCTGTTTAGATGATCACATTCATATTAATATTTGTATTTATTTTATTTCTATACATTTAAAAATAAATTGGACTATTTATATACACTGAACAAAAATATAAATGCAACATGTAAAGTGTTGGTCTCATGTTTCATGAGTTGAAATAAAACATCCCAGAAATGTTTCATAAGTTAGTGAGTATTTCTCATTTGCCAAAAAAATCCATCCACCTGACAGTTGTGGCTTGTTAAAAAGCTGATTAAACAGCATAATCATTACACAGGTGCACCTTATGTTGGGTACAAAAAAATGCCACTTTAAAATGTGCAGTGTTGTCACACAACACAATGTCACAGATGTCTCAAGTTGAGGGAGCATGCAATTGGCATGCTGACTGCAGGAATGTCCACCAGAGCTGTTGCCAGAGAATGTAATGTTCATTTCTCTACCATAAGCATTTTAGAGAATTTGGCAGTATGTCCAGTCCAACCAGCCTCACAACCGCAGACCACGTGTATGGCGTCGTGTGGGCGAGCGGTTTGAATGGCCTTACTGAAGAGCTCAGTGACTTTCAAGGTGACACCGTCATAGGCTGCCACCTTTCCAACAAGTCAGTTCGTCAAATCTCTGCCCTGCTAGAGCTGCCCCGGTCAGCTGTAAGTGCTGTTATTGTGAAGTGGAAACGTCTAGGAGCAACAATCGCTCAGCTGCGAAGTGGTAGGCCACACAAGCTCACAGAACGGGACCGCTGAGTGCTGAAGCGCGTAGCTCGTAAAAATCATCTGTCCTCAATTGCAACACTCACTATACAGTCCCAAACTGCCTCTGGAAACAACGTCAGCAAAATAACTGTTCGCCGGGAGCTTCATGAAATGGGTTTCCATGGCCGAGCAGCCGCACACAAGCCTAAGGCCACCATGCACAATGCCAAGTGTCAGCTAGAGTGGTGTAAAGCTCGCCACCATTGGACTCTGGAGCAGTGGAAACGCGTTCACTGGAGAGATGAGTCATGCTTCACCATCTAGCAGTCAGATGGACAAATCTAGGTTTGGCGGATGCTACCTGCCCGAATGCATAATGCCAACTGTAAGGTTTGGTGGAGGAGGAATAATGGTCTGGGGCTGTTTTTCATGGTTCAGGCTAGGCCCCTTAGTTTCAGTCAAGGGAAATCTTAACACCGCAGAATACAATGACATTATAGACGATTGTGTGCCCTGACATCAACCCCATCGAACACATTTGGATGAATTGGAACACCGACTGCGAGTCAGGCCTAATCGCCCAACATCAGTGCCCGACCTCACTAATGCACTTGTGGCTGAATGGAATTCAGTCCCTGCAGCAATGTTCCATCATCTAGTAGAAAGCCTTCCCAGAAGAGTAGAGGCTGTTACAGCAGCAAAGGGGGGGACCTACTCCATATTAATGCCCATGATTTTGGAATGGGATGTTCGATCAGCAGGTGTCCACATAGTTTTTCTCATGTAGTGTATATATATATATATACTTTTTTTACTGTTATTGTTGATGTCATTATCTCACTTCGCTTTAGCAACAGTGGGTTTGTCATTCATTCTAATAAAGCTTATCTGAATCTGAAATCTGAAATAAATGTGGAAAGAGGGAGAGAGATGGGGAGAAAAGGAGAGAGAGACAGAGAGAGAGAGATTGAAGGAGAGAGATAGTACATGGTGCTGTACCTAATGGGTCTGTACTTAATGAGAGTCAAGGCCAGATGCAGGGTGGGACGGCTTCTCATTCTCATTAAAGAGCTTTTCCAGCTGACGGGAGAGCAGAGAGCAAGGGGAGGATTTGTGCTGCTCGCTCTCACAGAACTAGGGTAAATCTGGTGTTTTTCTGTAAGAATTCCTGCATTCACACAAGCACACTTTCGCAAAAACACACACAAACGTATTAGGTATACCTTACTGAACCAACAACCCAAGTTAGGATCCAATTAACTGGCTGTGCAGGTTTGTGTCAAAAACTCATGAGTAATGATAAATATTGCACGTTTCCTTAAACATGTCTTTGAGGAGGAAAATACAGAAAACACAAGAGCTGAAACTGTGAACTGAATTTCAAGGAGAGGAATGTGACTGGAATAATATCAGAAGTTTAAAGGGAGGGGGAAAGTGGGAGCCATTACATATCCAACATACTTTATGTACTGTATAATGCATGAATATGTTATAGGTAGTAAATAAACTGGAAACTAAGGTCCTCATTGGTCAACCACTGGAGGTCTGTCGACTGAAAACAAGTGCTATTGGTTGGACTGATGTCCTTAACAGGGCATTAAAAAATAAGACCTGCAGTGATATGCTGGTGAAATCTGCAAGGCACCAGGAATCACTGGGACCCCAAATATACATTCTTGAGTGACACTGTAAAATATATTTCTGTAGTTCTGGGCAACAACTCTGTGTGAGTGAGCTTGGGTTTGTTTGTTTGTTTGTTTGTTTGTTTGTTTGTTTGTTTGTTTGTTTGTTTGTTTGTTTGTTTGTGCGTGCGTGCGTGCGTGCGTGTGTGAGTGAGAGAGAGAGATATACAGTACCAGTCAAAAGTTTGGATACACCTACTCATTCAAGGGTTTTTCTTTATGTTTACTATTTCCTACATTGTAGAATAATAGTGAAGATATCAACACTATGAAATAACACATGTGTTAAACAAATGAAAATATATTTGAGATTCTTCAAAGTAGCCACCCTTTGCCTTGAAGACAGCTTTGCACACTCTTGGCATTCTCTCTAACAGCTTCATGAGGTCTTTTTTAATTTGTTTTATTTATTTAACCTTTATTTAACTAGGCAAGTCAGTTAAGAACAAATTCTTATTTATGACAGCCTAGGAACAGTGGGTTAACAGCCTTGGTTCAGGGGCAGAACAACAGGTCTTTACCTTGTCAGCTCGGGGATTCAATCTAGCAACCTTTCGGTTACTGGCCCAATGCTCTAACCACTACCTGCCGCCCCAGAGGTAGTCACCTGGAATGCATTTCAATGAACAGGTGTGCCTTGTTAAAAGTGAATTTGTTTAATTCCTTTCCTTCTTAACTTCTCTAGGGTAGGGGGCAGCATTTTCACGTTCGGATGAAAAGCATACCCAAATTCAACTGCCAGCTACTCATCCCCAGGAGATAAGATATGCATATTATTAGTATATTTGGATAGGAAACACTCTGAAGTTTCTAAAACTGTTTGAATCATGTCTTATGGCTGCAGTCCCGATATCGGAACTGATAGGACAACTGCCAGTCCAAGTGCAGGGCGCCAAATTCAAAAAACAGAAATCTCATAATTAAAATTCCTCAGACATTCATGTGTTTTATATCATTTTAAAGGTAATCTTGTTGTTAATCCCACCAAAGTGTCCGATTTCAAATAGGCTTTTCAGCGAAAGCACTACAAACGATTATGTTAGGTCACCACAAAACCAAAAATAATCACAGCCATTTTCCCAGCTAAAGATAGCTTCACAAAAACCAGAATAGAGATAAAATGAATCACTACCTTCGATTATTTTCATCAGATGACACTCATAGGACTTCATGTTACACAATGCATGCATTTTTTGTTTGATTCAATTCATATTTATATAAAAAAATCTGAGTTTACATTGATGCTACAAGATTCACTAAATGCAAAAACCTCAAGTGACTTTGCATAGCCCATCGTTTCAACATGAATACTCATCATAAATATAGATTATAATACAAGTTATACACATTGAATTATAGATATACCTCTCCTTAATGCAACCGCTATGTCAGATTTAAAAAAAACTTTACGGAAAAATAATTGCACGCTATAATCTGAGACGGCGCTCAATAGTAGCATACCACAGCTGCAAAGATGGCGTCACTATAAACAATAAAATACATGATAAATATTCCATTACCTTTGATGATGTAGATCAGAAAGCACACCAGGAATCCCAGGTCCACAATAAATGTTTGTTTTGTTCGAAAAAATCCGTTATTTATGTCCAAATACCTTCTTTTGTTAGCGCGTCTGGTTTACATATCCAAACGCTAATTCTGGTCAGCGTTATATCGGACAAAAACTTCAAAATGTGATATTACCGGTTGAAGAAATATTTCAAACTAAGTACTGAATCAATGATTAGGATGTTTTTAACATATAGCTTAAATAAAGTTCCAATCGGAGTATTCCTTCTTGTCTGCGTGAGCAATGGAACTTCAGTGCCTTGCATGAAGAAAAGGCATGATCAGGGCATGGCTGCTTGATGGACACCTGACTGATTCTGCTCTCCTTCTCTCCCACAACATCATAGAAGTCTCATTGGAATTTCTATCGATTGCTGACATCTAGTGGAACCCCTAGGTAGTGCAACATCATTCATAAATCAATTGGATTTCTTAAGGGACTCTGGTGAATACAGACAAGCTCAGATTTCTGACTTCCTGTTTTGATTTCAACTCAGGATTTTGCCTGCCAATATGAGTTCTGTTAATCTCACAGACATAATTCAAACCGTTTTAGAAACTTTAGAGTGTTTTCTATCCAATACTACTAATAATATGCAAATATTAGGAACTATGACTGAGGAACAGGCCGTTTGAAATGGGCACCTTTCATCCAAGCTACTCAATACTGCCCCTTCAGCCATAAGAAGTTAAGAACCAATTCTTATTTACAATGACGGCCTAGGAACAGTGGGTTAACAGCCTTGTTCAGGGGCAGAACAACAGGTATTTACCTTGTCAGCTCGGGGATTCAATCTAGCAACCTTTCGGTTACTGGCCCAATGCTCTAACCACTAGGCTACCTGCCGCCCCAGAGGTAGTCACCTGGAATCCATTTCAATGAACAGGTGTGCCTTGTTAAAAGTGAATTTGTTTAATTCCTTTCCTTCTTAACTTCTCTAGGGTAGGGGGCAGCATTTTCACGTTCGGATGAAAAGCATACCCAAATTCAACTGCCAGCTACTCATCCCCAGGAGATAAGATATGCATATTATTAGTATATTTGGATAGGAAACACTCTGAAGTTTCTAAAACTGTTTGAATCATGTCTTATGGCTGCAGTCCCGATATCGGAACTGATAGGACAACTGCCAGTCCAAGTGCAGGGCGCCAAATTCAAAAAACAGAAATCTCATAATTAAAATTCCTCAGACATTCATGTGTTTTATATCATTTTAAAGGTAATCTTGTTGTTAATCCCACCAAAGTGTCCGATTTCAAATAGGCTTTTCAGCGAAAGCACTACAAACGATTATGTTAGGTCACCACAAAACCAAAAATAATCACAGCCATTTTCCCAGCTAAAGATAGCTTCACAAAAACCAGAATAGAGATAAAATGAATCACTACCTTCGATTATTTTCATCAGATGACACTCATAGGACTTCATGTTACACAATGCATGCATTTTTTGTTTGATTCAATTCATATTTATATAAAAAAATCTGAGTTTACATTGATGCTACAAGATTCACTAAATGCAAAAACCTCAAGTGACTTTGCATAGCCCATCGTTTCAACATGAATACTCATCATAAATATAGATTATAATACAAGTTATACACATTGAATTATAGATATACCTCTCCTTAATGCAACCGCTATGTCAGATTTAAAAAAAACTTTACGGAAAAATAATTGCACGCTATAATCTGAGACGGCGCTCAATAGTAGCATACCACAGCTGCAAAGATGGCGTCACTATAAACAATAAAATACATGATAAATATTCCATTACCTTTGATGATGTAGATCAGAAAGCACACCAGGAATCCCAGGTCCACAATAAATGTTTGTTTTGTTCGAAAAAATCCGTTATTTATGTCCAAATACCTTCTTTTGTTAGCGCGTCTGGTTTACATATCCAAACGCTAATTCTGGTCAGCGTTATATCGGACAAAAACTTCAAAATGTGATATTACCGGTTGAAGAAATATTTCAAACTAAGTACTGAATCAATGATTAGGATGTTTTTAACATATAGCTTAAATAAAGTTCCAATCGGAGTATTCCTTCTTGTCTGCGTGAGCAATGGAACTTCAGTGCCTTGCATGAAGAAAAGGCATGATCAGGGCATGGCTGCTTGATGGACACCTGACTGATTCTGCTCTCCTTCTCTCCCACAACATCATAGAAGTCTCATTGGAATTTCTATCGATTGCTGACATCTAGTGGAACCCCTAGGTAGTGCAACATCATTCATAAATCAATTGGATTTCTTAAGGGACTCTGGTGAATACAGACAAGCTCAGATTTCTGACTTCCTGTTTTGATTTCAACTCAGGATTTTGCCTGCCAATATGAGTTCTGTTAATCTCACAGACATAATTCAAACCGTTTTAGAAACTTTAGAGTGTTTTCTATCCAATACTACTAATAATATGCAAATATTAGGAACTATGACTGAGGAACAGGCCGTTTGAAATGGGCACCTTTCATCCAAGCTACTCAATACTGCCCCTTCAGCCATAAGAAGTTAAGAACCAATTCTTATTTACAATGACGGCCTAGGAACAGTGGGTTAACAGCCTTGTTCAGGGGCAGAACAACAGGTATTTACCTTGTCAGCTCGGGGATTCAATCTAGCAACCTTTCGGTTACTGGCCCAATGCTCTAACCACTAGGCTACCTGCCGCCCCAGAGGTAGTCACCTGGAATCCATTTCAATGAACAGGTGTGCCTTGTTAAAAGTGAATTTGTTTAATTCCTTTCCTTCTTAACTTCTCTAGGGTAGGGGGCAGCATTTTCACGTTCGGATGAAAAGCATACCCAGATTCAACTGCCAGCTACTCATCCCCAGGAGATAAGATATGCATATTATTAGTATATTTGGATAGGAAACACTCTGAAGTTTCTAAAACTGTTTGAATCATGTCTGTGACTATAACAGAACTTATTTAGCAGGCGAAACCCCGAGGACAAACCATTCAGATTTTTTTTTTTTAGGTCACTGTCTTTTCAATGTGTTTTCATTGGGAAACCAGATTTCTAAGAGAATTGCTTGCAGTTTCTACGGCTTCCACTGGATGTCAACAGTACTGAGAAATAGGTTGAGGTTATTCCTTTGTGTAATGAAGAAATACGGCCATCTTGAACGAGAGTCACTCCAGGTGTCCTGGACATGCGCTTCAATCAAACAGAAAGCATGCTACATTTTGTTTTAATACTGTATTCAACACAGATCATCCCGTCTTCAATTGTATCGATTATTAACGTTAAAAAATACCTAAAGTTGTATTACAAAAGAAGTTTGAGATTTTTTGGCAAAGTTTACAAGTAACCTTTGAGATATTTTGTAGTCACGTTTGAGCAAGTTGGAACCTGTGTTTTTCTGGATCAAACGCGCCAAATAAATGGACATTTTGGATATATACAGACGGAATTAATCGAACAAAAGGACCATTTGTGATGTTTATGGGACATATTGGAGTGCCAACAACAGTTGCTCGTCAAAGGTAAGGCATGAATTAGATTTTTATTTCTGCGTTTTGTGTCGCGCCTGCAGGTTTGAAATATGCTTATCTCTCTTTGTTTACTAGGGTGCTATACTCAGATAATAGCATTGTATGCTTTCGCCGAAAAGCCTATTTCAATTCTGACATGTTGGCTGGATTCACAACCAGTGTAGCTTTAATTTGGTATCTTTCATGTGTGATTTAATGAAAGTTTGATTTTATAGTAATGTTCATAGTAATTAATTTGAATATGGCGCTCTGCAATTTCTCATGCTTTTTGCACAGTGAGACAGTAGCGTCTTGCCTAAACTCAGATTTTTGGATATAAATATGAACTTTACAGAACAAAAAATACATGTATTGTGTAACATGAAGTCCTATGAGTGTCATCTGATGAAGATCATCAAAGGTTAGTGATTAATTTTATCTCTATTTCTGCTTTTTGTTACTGCTCTCTTTAGCTGGAAAAATGGCTGTCTTTTTCTGTGACTTGGCTCATACCTAACATAATCGTTTGTTGTGCTTTCGTCGTAAAACCTTTTTGAAATCGGACACTTTGGCTGGATTTACAACAAGTGTAGCTTTAAAATGGTGTAAAATACTTGTATGACTGAGGAATTTAAATTATGGGATTTCTATTGTTTTGAATTTGGAGCCCTGCAGTTTCACTGGCTGTTGACGAGGTGAGACGCTACCATCCCACATACCCTAGAGAAGTTAATGCGTTTGAGCTAATCAGTTGTGTTTTGACAAAGTAGGGGTGGTACAGTATATAGAAGATCGCCCTATTTGGTAAAAGAAAAGAAACAAGTCCATTTTATGGCAAGAACAGCTCAAATAAGCAAAGAGAAACGACAGTCCATCATTACTTTAAGACATGAAGGTCAGTCAATATGGAACATTTCAACAACTCTGAAAGTTTCTTCAAGCACAGTTGCAAAAACCATCAAGCTCAATGATGAAACAGGCTCACATGATGACCGCCACAGGATCTGCTGCAGAGGATTAGTTCATTAGCGTTACCAGCCTCAGAAATTGCAAGCCAAATAAATGCTTCTCAGAGTTCAAGTAACAGACACATCTCAACATCAACTGTTCAGAGGAGACTGTGTGAATCAGACCTTCATGGTCGAATTGCTGCAAAGAAACCACTACTAAAAGACACCAATAAAAAGGAGAGAATTGCTTGGGCCAAGAAACACGAGCAATGGACATTAGACTGGAGGAAATCTGTCCTTTGGTCTGATTAGTCCAAATTTGAGATTTTTGGTTCCAACCGCCGTGTCTTTGTGAGACGCAGAGTAGGTGAACGGATGATCTCCGCATGTGTGGTTCCCACCGTGAAGCATGGAGGAGAAGGTGTGATGGTGCTTTGCTGGTGACACTGTCAGTGATTTATTTACAATTCAAGGCACACTTAACCAGCATGGCTACCACAGCATTCTGCAGTGATACACCATCACATCTGGTTTGCGCTTCAACAGGACAATGACCCAACACACCTCCAGGCTGTGTAAGGGCTATTTGACCATCAGACGACCTGCCCTCCACAATCACCTGACCTCAACCCAATTTAGATGGTTTGGGATGAGTTGGACCGCAGAGTGAAGGAAAAGCAGCCAACAAGTGCTCAGCATATGTAGGAACTCCTTCAAGACTGTTGGATAAGCAGTCCAGGTGAAGCTGGTTGAAAGAATGCCAAGAGTGTACAAAGCTGTTATCAAGAGTGGCTACTTTGAAGAATCTAAAAAATAAATCTAATTTTTTAACACTGTTTTGGTTACTACATGATTCCATATGTGTTATTTCATAGTATTGACGTCAATGTTGATTGGTACTATATGTACCATTCCTGTATGTATCATTCCTGACATTTAATTCAAGTAAAAAATGTTTTAGGTCAGTTAGGATCACCACTTTATTTTAAGAATGTGAAATGTCAGAATAATAGTAGAGAGAATGATTTACTTCAGCTTTTATTTCTTTCATCACATTCCCAGAGGGTCAGAAGTTTACATACACTCAATTACTATTTGGTAGCATTGCCTTTAAATTGTTTAACTTGGGTCAAACAGATTTTCTATAGGATTGAGGTCAGGACTTTGTGATGGCCACTCCAATACCTTGACTTTGTTGTCCTGAAGCCATTTTGCCACAACTTCGGAAGTATGCTTGGGGTCATTGTACATTTAGAAGACCCATTTGTGACCAAGCTTTAACTTCCTGACTGATGTATTGAGATTTTGCTTCAATATATCCACCTAATTTTCCAGCCTCATGATGCCATCTATTTTGTGAAGTGCACCAGTTCCTCCTGCAGCAAAGCATCCCCACGACATGATGCTGCCACCCCAGTGCTTCATAGTTGGGATGGTGTTCTTCGGCTTGCAAGCCTCCCCCCTTTTCCTCCAAACATAATGATGGTCCGTTCTATTTTTGTTTCATCTGACCAGAGGACATTTCTCCAAAAAGTACGATCTTTGTCCCCATGTGCAGTTGCAAACCGTAGTCTGGCTTTTTTATGGCGATTTTGGAGCAGTGGCTTCTTCCTTGCTGAGCGGCCTTTCAGGTTATGTCGATATAGGACTCGTTTTACTGTAGATATAGATAATTTTGTACTTGTTTCCTCCAGCATCTTCATAAGGTCCTTTGCTGTTGTTCTGGGATTGATTTGCATTTTTTGCACCAAAGTACGTTCATCTCTAGAAGACAGAATGCGTCTCCTTCCTGAGAGATATGACTGCTGTGTGGTCCCATGGTGTTTATACTTGCGTACTATTGTTTGTACAGATGAACGTGGTACCTTCAGGCATTTGGAAATTGCTCCCAAGGATGAACAAGACTTGTGGAGGTCTACAATTTTTTTTCTAAGGTCTTGGCTGATTTCTTTTGATTTTCCCATGATGTCAAGCAACGAGGCACTGAGTTTGAAGGTAGGCCTTGAAATACATCCACAGGTACACCTCCAATTGACTCAAATGATGTCAATTAGCCTATCAGAAGCTTCTAAAGCCACAACATAATTTTCTGGGATTTTTCAAGCTGTTTAAAAGCACAGTCAACTTAGTGTATGTAAGCTTCTGGCCCACTGGAATTGTGGTACAGTGAATTATAAGTGAAATAATCTGTCTGTAAACAATTGTTGGAAAAATTATTTGTGTTATGCACAAAGTAAATGTCCTAACCGACTTGCCAAAACTATAGTTTGTTAACAAGACATTTGTGGAGTGGTTGAAAAATTAGTTTTAATGTTTCCATCCTAAGTGTATGTAAATTTTTGACTTCAACAGTATATATTTAGAGAGAGATATACTACAGCAACAACAAGAAAAATACAGTATAGGCACATGTTCTTGGCAATCAGCCACAAAACGCAAAGTGAAGTGAAGTTGAGTACTGTGGGGGGCGATCTCTCGCTCTCGACCTGTTCTCCACCAGCCCAGTGGACCTGGCTACAATCAGTTGAATTGAGGTGGTGAGTCTGTGGTGTGATGGATGAAGGCACCAGGAGGCCAGCCCAGACCCACTTCCACCAGCCAAACGCAGAGGCTCAAAGCAAAAGGGTATGCAACGCAGCAATCAGGGATAACTTTGTTCTGAATTGCAGCCAAGTTCAGGGGAGGTCATCAGCTATCAGCTATCTGAGCAGCTAACCGATTGCTGCAGCTTTCCATACAGGTTCACATCTGTAAATAGCCCATCCAATCTACCTACCTCATCCCCATATTGTTTTTTATTTACTTTTCTGCTCTTTTTCATACCAGTATTTCTACTTGCACATCATCATCTGCACATCTATCACTCCAGTGTTAATTTGCTATATTGTAATTACTCGCTACTATGGACTATTTATTGCCTTACCTCCTCATGCCATTTGCACACACTGTATATAGACTTTCTTTTTTTTCTATTGTATTATTGACTGTACACTTGTTTATTCCATGTGTAACTCTGTGTTGTTGTTTGTGTCGCACTGCTTTGCTTTATCTTGGCCAGGTCGCAGTTGTAAATGAGAACTTGTTCTCAACCAGCCTACCTGGTTAAATAAAGGTGAAATTTAAACATTTAAAAAAGGGCAGGGCATAGTGGAAGAGAAGTATGAATAAGCATGGACACAATTAAATGCAGATGTTTGGTTTTGTGGGAGTACTGTACAACTCAGAGACAAGAAATCAAATCAAATGTTGTGTCACATGCGCTGAATACAACCTTACCGGGAAATGCTTACAAGCCCTTAACCAACAATGCAGTTCAAGAAATAGAGTTAATAAAATATTTACTAAATAAACTAAAGTTAAAAATAAATGTAATCAATTAAAAAGGAACACAATAAATGTACATAACAATAATGAGGATATATACAAGAAAAAAAATACATCGTTGCCAAAAGCAAACATAAAACTGAATATATGCTTCTTCCCCCCAGGAAGAGAAATACTGATGTGTCAGAAAAACCAGTACATCAAAGATGCTTTAGACAGAGAGAGAGAGAGAGTACCAGGTGCTGGAATGTGTGCTTTAGGTAGGTGAGTAGAGGTATTATGCCACACAGTTCCTCTAAGACATTATGCTGCACATATGTTAAGAAAGAAAAACACTTACACCCACACACACAGCACTATCCTCCAAACCTAACAGCTCCATACGAGTCCCTGTCATTTACACGTTGAGATTTCCTCTTATCAAGGCACCAGGTCCAGAGACACATTTCTGACATTATTTGTCTTATGCAAAAGTCCACCAAGCCATGGTTCTCTAAACCAGAGTTAACTAATATTGAGCCAGGGCTCATTGGTGAGTTTTTAACACCAGTCTCTTCTGTGTCATGGCTTAGGACTGGGTTGTGGCCAGACATGTTTTAAAAAAAAATCTATTTGGTCGCTCACCCTCTGCTTTAATCCAACTGTCTCTGGACCTGGTGCAAAACACAAGGGGGTGATGCAAGACTTCTAACCTTCCAATTACTTTTCAGGATTCCAAGTCAAAGTTAGATAAAACATTTACAGAGAATAGAATCAAGCCAGGAAACATTGAAGTGATCATCAGCCTCCCTCCATCCCTGAGAGAAGAAAGAGAAAAAGAGGTGTTTCATCTTTCATATAGAGAGTTAAAACCAGAGGCAGCGGAGGATGAGAAGAGAGGGAGAAGTCATAACACTGTCTCTGATTAGGGTTGGGTTTGAAGGTGTTGCAACGCAGCATGCAGTGTGTGTGTGTGTGTGTGTGTGTGTGTGTGTGTGTGTGTGTGTGTGTGTGTGTGTGTGTGTGTGTGTGTCAATACAAAATCCCGAAATAACCAATTACTTTAGCCAACACAGTTACCTCTTGTTCCTTAAATCTCCTACCCCTCGTCTTATCCATATTAATGTGACATATTCTTGCCAGTTCAAGCCGCCTTCCTAATACTGTCTGATCAGGAGAAGACTGGAAAAGAAAATGAATTATCTCTAATTGGCGACAAGAAGCGATGACGATGTTAGCCGTGTGCGGAAGAGAAAAACTAAAGGTTTGGGATGTGGTCTTGACAGAAGAGAGACGGTCTAAGAACAGAAGAAATAAACCAGACGGAGGCAGAGAGAAAGGAGAGGGAGAGAGGCAGAGACAACATAGAAAGAAGGTTAGGTAACCTTTGTGAGAAAGAAAAAAAGGGAGAGTGGAGAATGAGAGAAAGTGAAGTGTGAAGAGTTGCTGTGTAGCTGCTCTGAAAGGTTGATTACTCTGTGAAGGGCTGTAGACAGCATAGAATCTCCACCTCTCTGTCAATCAACATCACAACATGTGAAGAGGTGTGCTGCCCTGAGCCTACCCCCCCCCCCCCCCACACACACACACACAGAGACGGTATAAACCTCCAAAAAATGGATATGTAGCACTACTCAACAGCAGTACTTGATAAACAACGTCTCATTTTAACACTGTCATTCTGTGATCATTTCAGAAATATACAGAACAAAAATCTAAAACGCAACATGCAAGGTTTTAAAAGATTTTACTAAGTTACAGTTCATATAAGGAAATCAGTCAATTGAAATAAACTCATTAGGCCCTAATCTATGCATTTCACATGGCTGGGCAGGGGTGCCGCCATGGGTGGGCCTTGGAGGGTATAGGTCCACCCACTGGGGAGCCAGGCCCAGCCAATCAGAATTCGTTTTTCACCCCAAAAAAGGATTTTGTCTTACAGTTCATTCATATCAGACTACATTACTGTCTTACAGTTCATTCATATCAGACTACATTACTGTCTTACAGTTCATTCATATCAGACTACATTACTGTCTTACAGTTCATTCATATCAGACTACATTACTGTCTTACAGTTCATTCATATCAGACTACATTACTGTCTTACAGTTCATTCATATCAGACTACATTACTGTCTTACAGTTCATTCATATCAGACTACATTACTGTCTTACAGTTCATTCATATCAGACTACATTACTGTCTTACAGTTCATTCATATCAGACTACATTACTGTCTTACAGTTCATTCATATCAGACTACATTACTGTC